>NW_022159129.1:0-53929 GCF_008728515.1 Papio anubis | reverse complement strand
GCTGTGCTGCCCAATGGGGAAGCTCCATTAAGTGATAGGACCCTCCCGGCCAGGTGTAGGATGCTGATCTCCTGGGTATGCCTGTTTGCTTAAAAGCGCAATATTAGGGTGCAGGAGTTACCCGATTTTCCAGGTGTTGTTGTATGTCTCAGTTTACGTTCCGGCTGGGAAAGGGGTTTCACGCTACACTTGGCTTCCCAGGTGAGGCGATGCACCTGCATGCCTTCAGCTCTCACTGGTGGGCTGCAGCAGCTGGCCAGCACCGATCGTCCTGCTCCCAGTGGGATAGACCCAGTGCCTCAGTTGAAAATGCAGAAGTGGTGCTGCCACATGGCTCGGGCTGGGAGTTGGAACTGGAGGCTGTTCCTGTTCAGGCCATCTTGCTCCGGCCCCTCTTTCTCCATATTCTAAAGCGTGTTCCCAAATGTCCTTTCTCAGATTCCACAGAAACAGTGATTCAAACTGCTCAATCCAAAGAATGCTTTAACAGGCATAACTCCCTGAGTGGAATGCACATATCACAAAGCAGTTTCTCAGAAAACTTTTCTCCAATTTTTATCTGAAGATATTTCCTTTTTCACTGTAGGCCTGAATGTGATCTCGAATATCCCTTCGCGGATCCATCCATGATGGAGTTTCCAGGCTGCATAATGTAAAGAAATCTTTATCTATGTGAGATGAATAAACATAGGAAAAAGCAGACTCACAGAAAGCTTATTTTCAGTTTTTATCTGAAGATATTTCCTTTTTCACCATTGTCCTGAATGTGTTCCTGAATGTCCCTTTGCCGATCCGTCCATGAAACAGTTTCCATGTTGTGTAATTTAAAGAAAGCTTTATCTATGTGAGATGAATACACATAGCACAGAGCAGTTTCACAGAAAGCTTCTTTCCTGTTTTTGTCTGAGGCTATTTCCCTTTTCACCATAGGCATCAATATGCTCCCAATATACCTTGGTAACTTTTTCTCCAAAAGGGTTTCCTGATGCTGTATAAGAAGAGAGGTATAACACTGTGAGTGGAATGCACAAGTCACAAAGCAGTTCCTCTGAAACTTTCTCTACAGTTTCTATCTGAACATATTTCCTTTTTTATCGTAAGCCTCAAAGCGCTCCCGAATATCCCTTCACACGCTAAACATAAACAGTGTTAGAAACCTGCTCAATGAAAAAAGAAGCTTAACGGAGTGTGTGGAATTCACATGACACCTAAAAGTTTCACAGAAACCTTCCTTCTGGTTTTTATCTGAGGATATTTCTTTCTCCATATTCTAAAGAGCGTTACCAAATATCCTTCCTCAGATTCCACAGAAACAGTGATTTCAAACCGCTTCAACTAAAGAATGGTTTAATTCTGTGAGATGAATACACACATCACAAAGTAGTTGCTCAGAAAGCTTCCAGCCAGTTTTCATCCGAAGACGTTTCCTTGCCCAACTGAGGCCTTGGGGAGCCACTTAATATCCCTTCGTAGATTCTTCAAAGAAAGAGATTCCAAACTGGGCAATGTAGAAATAAGGTTTAACTCTGTGAAATGAATGCACATAACAGAGAGCAGTTTCTGGGAACGCATCTTTCTGGGTTTTGTGTGGGGATAATTCACTTTTTGCCATAGTCTTTTATGTGCTCTGAAATATCACTTTTTCGGTTTTACAGGAACAGTGTTCATACACTTTCTTATGAGAAAAGAGGTATAGCTCCTTGAGTGGAATGCACACATCACAAAGCAGTTTCTCAGAAAGCTTCTCTCCAATTTTTATCTGAAGATATTTCCTTTTTCATCATCATCGGCCTGAAAGTGCTCCTGAATGTCCCTTCATGGATCTGTCCATGACGGAGTTTCCAGGCTACTTAATGTAAACAGAATTTTATCTATGTGAGATGAGTAAACATAGCAAAAAGCAGATTCACAGAAAGCTTTTATCCAGTTTTTATCTGAAGATATTTACTTTTTCACCAAAGTCGTGAATGTTCACCCGAATGTCCCTTTGCAGATCTGTTCATGACAGTTTCCAAGCAGCGTAATGTAAAGAAAACTTTATCTATTGGACATGAATATATACATCACAGAGCAGTTTCCCAGAAAGCTTCTTTCTAGTTTTTGTCTGATGCTATTTCCTTTTTCACCATAGGCGTCAATGTACCCCTGAATATCCCTTGGTACCTTTTTCTCCAAAAGGGTTTCCCCGATGCTGTATGAGAAGAGCGTTACAACACGGTGAGTGGAATGCACACGTCACAAAGCAGTTCCTCAGAAAGCTTCTCTTGTTTCTATCTGAAGATATTACCTTTTTCACCGTAAGCCTCTAAGCACTCCTGAATATCTCTTCGCACCCTAAACATAAACAGTGTTTTAAAACTGCTCAATGAAAAGAGAAAACTTACTGCGTGAAAGAAATTCACATGACACATAGCAGTTTCACAGAAAGCGTCCTTCTTGTTTTTATCTGAGGATATTTCTTTCTCCATATTCTAAAGAGTGTTCCAAAATGTTTAGGAACATTTCCTCAGATTCCACAGAAACAATGATTTCAAACTGCTCAATCAAAAGAATGATTTATCTCTATAAGATGAATACACACGTCACAAAGCAGTTGCTCAGAAAGCTTCTATCCAGCTTTCATGGAAGACGTTTCCTTGCTCACCACAGGCCTCCAGAAGGCACTTAATATCCTTTTGCACATTCCTCAAAGACAGAGTTTGCAAACTGGGCAAAGTAGATTAAGCATTGGCTCTGTGAATTGAATGTACGTATCAGAGAGCAGTTTCTTGGAATGATTCCTTCTGGGTTTTATTTTAGGATATTTCAATTTTCGCCATAGTTTTCACTGCACTCTGAAATATCACTTTTTGGTTTTACAGGAACAGTGTTCAAACACTGCTTTATGAGAAAAGAGGTATAAATCCCTGAGTGGAATGCACAAAGCAGTTTCTCAGAATGTTTCTCTCTAGTTTTTATCTGAAGATATTTCCATTTTCACCATAGTCCTGAATGTGCTCCCGAAAGTCCCTTTGTGGATCCAACCATGACAGAGTTTCCAAGCTGCATAATGAGTAGAAAGCATTATCTATGTGAGATGAATAAACAAAACAAAACCAGATTCACAGAAAGCTTCTTTCCAGTTTTTATCTGAATATTTCCTTTTTCACCACCTTTTTCACCTTTTTCACCATAGTCCTGAATGTGCTCCCGAAAGTCCATTCGTGGATCCATCCATGACAGAGTTTCCAAGCTGAGTAATATAAAGAAAGCTTTATGTATGTGAGATGAATACACATATCACAAAGCAGTTTCACAGAAAGCTTCTTTCCAGTTTTTGTCTGAGACCATTTCTCTTTTCACCACTTCCTCAATGTCGAATGAAAAGAGAGGTATAACACTGTGAGTGGAATCCACATGTCACCAGGCAATACCACGGAAAGCTTCTCTCCAGTTTCTATTTGAACATATTTCCTTTTTCACAGTAAGCCTCAAAGCACTCCCGAGTATCCCTTTGCACGCTAAACATAAACAGTGTTAGGAAAATGCTCGATGAAAAGAGAAACTTAACTGTGCGAGAGGAATTCACACGACACATAGCAGTTTCACAGAAAGCTTCCTTCAGGTTTTTATCTGAGGATATTTCTTACTCCATATTCTAAAGAGCATTCCAAATGTCCTTCTTCAGATTTCACAGAAACAGTGATTTCAAACTGCTAAATCCAACGAATGGTTAAACTCTGTGAGATGAATAACCACATCACAAAGCAGTTGCTCAGAAAGCTTCTATCCAGTTTTTAACGGAAGACATATCCTTGCTCACCACAGGCCTCCAGGCGCCACCTACTATCCCTTCATAGATTCATCAGAAACAGAGTCTCCAAACTGGGCAATGTGGAGTAAGCTTTAATTCTGTGAAATGAATGAACATATCAGAGAGCTGTTTCTTGGAATGCTTCTTTCTAGGTTTTATGTGGGGATATTTCACTTTTTGCCGTAGTCTTCAATGGGTTCTGAAACAGCACTTTTTCGGTTTCACAGGAACACTGTTCAAACAGTGCCTTATGAGAAAAGAGGTGTAACTCCCTGAGTGGAATGCACACATCCCAAAGCAGTTTCTCAGAAAGCCTCTCTTCAGAATTTATCCCAAGATATTTCCTTTTTCACCATAGGCCTGAATGTGCTCCCAAATGTCCCCTCACAGATCCGTCCATGACGGAGTTTCCAAATGGCGTAACATAAAGAAAGTTTTATGTATGTGAGATGAATAAATATATCTATCACAAAGCCGTTTGACAGAAAGTTTCTTTCCAATTTTTGTCTGAGGATATTTCCTATTTCACCGTAGCCGTCCATATACTCCCGAATGTCCCTGGGCAGCTTTTTCTCCAAAAGGGATTCCCAATCCTGTATGAGAAGGAAGGTATAACTCTGTGAGTGGAATGCACATGTCACAAAGTAGTTCTTCGGAAAGCTTCTCTCCAGTTTCTATCTGAAGATATTTCCTTTTTCACTATAAGCCTCAAAGCACTCCCGAATATCCCTTCAAAGACTAAACACAATGTTAGAATATTGCTCAATGAAAAGAGAAACTGAATTGTGTGAGTGGAATTCACACGACACAGAACAGTTTCACAGAAAGCTTTCTTCTGGTTTTTATCTGAGGGTATTTCCTTTTCAGCACAATCTAATGAGCGTTCCCAAATGTCCTTTCTCAGGTTCCACAGAAAGAGTGATTTAAAACTGCTCAATCCAAAGAATCATTTAACTCTATGAGATGAATACACACATCACAAAGCAGTTGCTCAGAAAGTTTCTCTCCCGTTTCCAACGGAAAACATTTCCTTGCTCACCACAGGCCTCCGGGCGCCACTTAATATCGCTTTGCAGATTCTTCAAAGATGGAGTTTCCAAACTGGGCAATGTAGAGTAAGCTTTAACTCTGTGAAATGAATGCACATATCAGATAGCCGTTTCTTGGAATGCTTCTTTCTGGGTTTTATTAGAGGATATTTCACTTTTTGTCATAGGCTTCAATGCGCTCGAAATATCACTTTTTGGGTTTTACAGGAACAGTGTTGAAACATTGCATTATGAGAAAAGAGGTATAACTCCGTGAGTGGAATGTACACATCACAAAGCAGTTGCCGAGAAAGCGTCTCTCCAGTTTTAATCTGAAGATATTTCCATTTTCGACATAGTCCTGAATGTGCTCCCAAATGTCCCTTCGCAGATCCGTCCATGACAGAGTTTCCAAACTGCTTAATGTAAAGAAAGCTTTATCTATGTGAGATGAATAAATATAGCAAAAAGCAGATTCAAAGAAAGTTTCTTTCCAGTTTATATCTGAAGATATTTCCTTTTTCAACCTAGTCCTGAATGTGCTCCCGAATGTATCTTCGCAGATCCGTCCATGACAGAGTTTCCATGCTGTATAATTTAAAGAAAGCTTTATGTATGTGAGATGAATACACATAGCACAGAGCAGTTTCACAGAAAGCTTCTTTCCAGTTTTTGTCTGAGGTTATTTCTCTTTTCAACATAGGCATCAATATGGTCCTGGATATCCCTTGGTACCTTTTTCGCCAAAAGGGTTTCCCAGATGCTATATGAGAAGAGAGGTATAACACTGTGAGTGAAATGCACACGTCACAAAACAGTTCATTGGAAAACTACTCTCCAGTGTCTATCTGAACATATTTTCTTACTCACCATAAGCTTCAAAGCGCTCCCGAATATCCTTTCACATGCTAAACATAAACAGTTTTAGAAAACTGCTCAATGAGAAGAGAACCTCAATTGAGTGAGAGGAATTCACAGGACACATAGCAGTTTCACAGAAAGCTTCCTTCTGTTTTTTATCTGAGGATATTTCTTTCTCCATATTCTAAAGAGCGTTCCCAAATGTCCTTCATCAGATTCCGCAGAAACAGTGATTTCAAACTGCTTAATAGAAAAAGTGGTTCAACTCTATGAGATGTATACACACATCACAAAGCAGTTGCTCAGAAATTTTCTCTCCACTTTTCATAGGAAGGAATTCCCTTGCTCACCATAGGCCTCTGGGCGCCAATTAATATTCCTTCGCAGATTCCTCAAAGACAGATTTTCCACACTGGACAACAGAGACAAAGCTTTAACTGTGTGAAATGAATGTACATATAGAGAACAGTTTCTTACAATGCTTCTTTCTGGGTTTTATTTGAGGATATTTTACTTTTTGCCATAGACTTCAATGCACTCCAAAATATCACTTTTTGGGTTTTACAGGAACCGTGTTCAAACCCTGCCTTATGAGAAAAGAGGTACAACTCCCAGAGTGGAATGCCCACATCACAAAACAGTTTTTCAGAAAGCTTCTCTCTAGTTTTTACCTCAAGATATTTCCTTTTTCACCATATCCTTGAAAGTGCTCCTGAATGTCCCTTTGTGGATCCTTTCATGATGCAATTTTCAAACTGTGTAATATAAAGAAAGTTTTATCTATGTGAGATGAATAAATATATTTATCACAAAGGAGTTTCACAGAAAGGTTCTTTACAATTTTTCTCTGTGGATATTTCCTTTTTCACCACAGCTGTCTGTATATTCCCGAATGTCCCTTTGTAGCTTTTTCTCCAAAAGGGATTCCCCAGTACTCTTTGAGAAGAAAGGTATAACTCTGTGAGTGGAATGTACACGTCACAAAGCAGTTCCTCAGAAAGCATATCTCCAGTTTTTATCTGAAGATATTTCCGTTTTCACCATAAGCCTCAAAGAGCTCCCGAATATCCATTTGCATGCTAAATATAAACAGTGATAGAATACTGCTCAACGAAAAGAGAAGCTGAACTGTGTGAGTGGATTTCACTCGACACAGAGCAGTTTCACAGAAAGCTTCCTTCTGGTTTTATTCAGAGGGTATTTATTTTATAGCATACTCTAAAGAGCATTCCCAAATGTCCTTTCTCAGGTTCCACAGAAACAGTGATTTCAAACTGCTCAATCTAAAAAGGATTTAACTCTATGAGATGAATACAGACATCACAAAGCAGTTGCTCAGAAAGCTTCTCTCCAGTTTTCTTTTTTTTATTTTTATTTTTATTTTTATTTTTTTAAATTTATTTATTATTATTATACTTTAAGTTGTAGGGTACATGTACATAACGTGCAGGTTTGTTACATATGTATACTTGTGCCTTGTTGGTGTGCTGCACCCATCAACTCGTCATTTACAACAGGTATAACTCCCAAATGCAATCCTCCTCCCCTCCCTCCCATGATAGCCTCCTGTGTGATGTTCCCTTCCTGAGTCCAAGTGATCTCATTGTTCAGTTCCCTACCCCAAGGAGTGAGAAATTACGTGTGTTTGGTTTCTGTTCTTGTGGAGAAGTTTTGCTAAGAATGATGGATTCCAGCTGCATCCATGTCCCTTACAAGGACACAACCATCCTTTTTCAACATATGATATTTCTTTGCTCTCCACAGGCCTCTGGGCACCACTTAGTGTCCCTTTGCAGATTCCTCAAAGACAGAGTTTCCAAAATGGACAACGTAGAGTAAGCTTTAACTCTGTGAAATGAATGTATATATCAGGGAGCAGTTTCTTGGAATGCTTCTTTCTGGATTTTATTTGAGGATATTTCACTTTTTGCCACTGAATATCCCTTCACAGATTTCTCAAAGACAGAATTTCCAAACTTTGCAATGTAGAGTAAGCTTTATCTCTGTGAAATGAATGCCAATATCAGAGAGCAGTATCTTG
Source organism: Papio anubis (assembly GCF_008728515.1). Taxonomy (NCBI): domain Eukaryota; kingdom Metazoa; phylum Chordata; class Mammalia; order Primates; family Cercopithecidae; genus Papio; species Papio anubis. The sequence continues at coordinate 46,206 of NW_022159129.1, read as the reverse complement.
GAACGCTTCTTCTTGGGTTTTATCTGAGGAAATTTCACTTTTCGCCATATTCTTCCATGCACTCCGAAATATCACTTTTTCATTTTACAGAAAAAGTGTTCAAACACTGCCTTACAAGAAAAGAGGTATAACTCCCTGAGTGGAATGCGCACATCACAAAGCAGTTTCTCAGAAAACTTGTCTCCAGATTTTATCTGAAGATATTTCCCTTCTCACCATAGGCCTGAATGACATCCCAAGTATCCCATCGCGGATCCATCCATGATGGAGTGTCCAAGCTGTGTAATGTAAAGAAAATTTATCTATGTGAGATGAATAAACATAGCAAAAAGCAGATTCACAGAAAACTTCTTTCCACTTTTTATCTGAAGATATTTCCTTTCTCATCATAGTTCTGAATGTGCTCCCAAAAATCCCTTCACGGATCTGTCCCTGACAGAGTTTGCAAGCTGCGTAATATAAAGGAAGCTTTATCTATGTGAGATGAATACACATATCACAGAGCAGGTTCACAGAAAGCATCTTTCCTGTTTTTGTCTGAGGATATTTCCCTTTTATCCATTGTCCTGGATGTGCTCCCGAATATCCCTTGGTACCTTTTTCTCCAAAAGGGTTTCCCTGATGCTCTATGAGAAGAGAGGTATAACACTGTGAGTGGAATGCACATGTCACAATGCAGTTCCTTGGAAAGTTTCTCTCCAGTTTTTATCTGAACATATTTCCTTTTTCAGCATAAGCCTTAATGCGCTCATGAATATCCCTTTGCCCACTAAACATAAACAGTGTTAGTAAACTGCCTAATGAAAAGAGAAGCTTAATGGAGTGGGTGGAATTCAAACAACACATAGAAGTTTCACAGAAACCTTCCTTCTGGTTTTTATCTGAGAATGTTTCTTACTCCATATTCTAAAGACCGTTCCCAAATGTCCTTCCTCAGATTCCACACAAAGAGTGATTTCAAACCTCTCCAACCAAAGAATGGTGTAACTCTATGAGATGAATACACATGTCACAAAGCAGTTGCTCAGAAAGCTTCTCTCCAGTTTTCATTGGAAGATATTTCGTTGGTCACCACAGGCCTCCATGTGCCACTTAATATCCCTTCGCAGATTCCTCAAAGACAGAGTTTACAAACTGGGCAAGGTAGAGTAAGCTTTAACTCTGTAAAATGAATGCATATATCAGACAACAGTTTCTTAAAACGCTTCTTTCTAGGATTTATTTGAGAATATTTCGCTTTTCGCCATAGTCTTCAAGCGGTCCGAAACAGCACTTTTTCGGTTTTACAGAACAGTGTTCAAACACTGCCTTATGTGAAAAAAGGTATTACTCACTGAGTGGAATGCACACATCACAAAGCAGATTCACAGAAAGCTTCTTTCCAGTTTCTATCTGAAGATATTTCCTTTTTCACCATAGTCTTGAATGTGCTCCAGAATGTCCCTTCGTGGATCCGTTCTTGAAAGAATTTCCAAGCTGGGTATTGTAAAGAAAGCTTTATCTATATGAGATGAATACACATATCACAGAACAGTTTCACAGAAAGCTTCTTTCCAGGTTTTGTCTGAGGCCATTTCCCTTTTCACCATAGGCGTCAACATTCTCCTGAATATCTCTTGGTACTTTTTCTCCAAAAGGGTTTTCCCATTGCTGTATGAGAAGAGAAGTATAACACTGTGAGTGGAATGCATACATCTCAAACCAGTTATTCAGAAAGCTTCTCTCCAGTTTCTATCTGAACATATTTCCTTTTCACTGTAAGCCTCAAAGCACTCCCGAATATCACATCAAAAGCTAAACATAAACAGTGTTAGAAAACTGCTCAATGAAAAGAGAAGCTTAACTGAGTGAGAAGAATTCACAGGACACATAGCAGTTTCACATAAAGCTTCCTTCTGGTTTTTATCTGAGGATAATTCTTTCTCCATATTCTAAAGAGCGTTCCCAAATGTCCTTCCTCAGATTCCACAGAAACAGTGATTTCAAACTGCTCAATCGAAAGAATGGTTTAACTCTATGAGATGAATAGACACATCACAAAGCGGTTGCTCAGAAAGCTTCTCTCCAGTTTTCATCGGAAGACATTTCCTTGCTCACTACAGGCCTCCTGGTGCCAATTAATATCTCTTTGCAGATTCCTCAAAGACAGGGTTTCCAAACTGGGCAACGTAGGGTAAGCTTTAACTTTGTGACATGAATGCACATATCAGAGACACTTTCTTGGAATACTACTTTCTGGGTTTCATTTGAGGCTTTTTCACTTTTTGCCATAGACTACATTGTGCTCCAAATTATCACATTTTTGGATTTACAGGAACAGTGTTTAAACACTGCCTTATGAGAAAAGTGGTATAACTCTCTGAGTTGGATGCACACATCACAAAACAGTGTCTCAGAAAGCTTCTCTCCAGTTTTTATCTGAAGATATTTCATTTGTCACCTTAGGCCTGAATTTGCTCCTGAATGTCCCTTCGTGGATCCGTTCATAATGGAGTTTCCAACCTGCGTAATATAAAGAAAATTTTATCTATGTGAGATGAATAAACATATCTATCATGAAGCAATTTCACAGAAAGCTTCTTTCCAGTTTTTGTCTGAGGATATTTTCTTTTTCATCATTGCCGTCCATATGGTGAATGTCCCTTGGTAGCTTTTTCTCGAAAATGGATTCCCCGATCCTCTAAGAGAAGAAAGTATAATTCTGTGAGTGGAATGCAGATGTCACAAAGAAGCTCCTCGGAAATCTTTTCTCCAGTTTCTATCTGAAGATATTTCCGATTTCACCATAAGCCTCAAAGCGCACCCAAATATCCTTTTGCGGACTAAACAAAAACAGTGTTAGAATACTTCTGAATGAAAAAAGACGACTAACTGTGCGATGTATAACTCCCTGAGTGGAATGCACACATCACAAAGCAGTTTCTCAGAAAGCTTCTCTCCAGTTTTTATCTGAAGATATTTCCTTTTTCACCTTAGTCCTGACTGCGCTCCCGAATGTCCCTTCATGGATACGTCCATGACAGAGCTTCCAAGCTGTGTAATGTAAGAAAACTTTATCTATGTGAGATGAATACACATATCACAGAGCAGTTTCACAGAAAGCTTCTTTTCAGTTTTTGTCTGAAGACATTTATTTTTTCACAGTAGGACTGAATGTGCTCCCGAATGTCCCTTCACGGATCCGTCCATGACAGAGGATCCAAGCTGCACAATATAAAGAAAACTTTGTCTATGTGAGATGAATACACATAGCACAGAGCAGTTTCACAGAAAGCTTCTTTCCAGTGTTTGTCTGAGGGTATTTCCTTTTTCAATATAGCTGTCCACATACTCCCGAACGTCCCTTGGTTACTTTTTCTCCAAAAGGAATCCCCCAATCCTCTTTGGAAAGAAAGGTATAACTCTGTGAGTGGAATGCATATGAAACAAAGCAGTTCCTCGGAAAGCTTCTCTCCAGTTTCTATGTGAACATATTTCCTTTTTCACCCTAAGCCTCAAAGCATTCCCGAATATCCCTTCGCACATTAAACATTAACATTGTTAGAAAATGCTCAATGAAAAGAGACGCTTAACTGAGCGAGAGGAATTCACATGACACGTAGTTGTTTCACAGAAAACTTCCTTCTGGTTTTTATCTGAGGATATTTTTTTCTCTATATTCTAAAGAGTGTTCCCAAATGTCCTTCCTCAGATTCCACAGAAACAGTGATTTCAAGCTGCTCAATGCAAAGAATGATTTATCTCTATGAGATGAATACACACGTCATGAAGCAGTTGTTCAGAAAACTTCTCTCCAGTTTTCAACGGAAGATATTTTCCCGCTTACCACAGGACCCCGGTGCCACTGAATATCCCTTCGCAGATTCCTCAGAGACAGAGTTTCGCTACTGGGCAATGTAGACTAAGCTTTAACTCTGTGAAATGAATGAGCATATCAGAGAACTGTTTCTTTGAACACTTCTTTCTGGTTTTATCTGAGGATATTTCACTTTTCGCCACAGTTTTCAATGCGCTCCGAAATATCACTTTTCCGTTTTACAGGAACAGTGTTCAAACACTGCCTTATGAGAGAAGAGGTGTAATTCACTGAATGGAATGCACACATCAAAAAGTTTCTCAGAAAGCTTCTCTCCAGTTTTTGTCTCAAGATATTTCCTTTTTCACCATAGGCCTGAATGTGCTCCCGAATGTCCCTTCACAGATCCGTCCCTGATGGAGTTTCCAAACTGCGTAATATAAAGAAAATTTTATCTATGTGAGATGAATAAACATATCTATCACAAAGTAGTTTCACAGAAAGCTTCTTTCCAGTTTTTGTCTGAGGATATTTCCTTTTTCACCATAGCCGTCCATATGGTGAATATCCCTTGGTAGTTTTTTCTCCAAAAGGGATTCCCGAATCCTCCATGAGAAGAAAGGTATAACTCTGTGAGTAGAATGCACACGTCAAAAGCAGCTCCTCGGTAAGATTCTCTCCAGTTTCTATCTGAAGATGTTTACGTTTTCAGCATAAGCCTCAAAGTGCTCACGAATATCCCTTCGCAGACTAAACAAAAACAGTGTTAGAATGCTTCTCAATGAAAAGAGAAGCTTAACTGTGGGAGTGGAATTCACACGACACAGAGCAGTTTCATAGAAAGCTTCCTTTTGGTTTTTATCATAGGGTATTTTTTGTTCAGCATATTCTAAAGAGCCTTCCCAAATGTCGTTCCTCAGATTCCACAGAAACAATGATTTCAACCTGCTCAATCCAAAGAATGGTTTAACTCTATGAGATGAATACACACATCACAAAGCAGTTGCTCAGAATGCTTCTCTCTAATTTTCATCGGAAGACATTTCCTTGCTCACCACAGGCCTCCGGGCGCCACTTAATATCCCTTTGCAGAATCCTCACAGACCGAGTTTCCAAACGGCAATGTAGAGTAAGCTTTAACTTTGTGAAATGAATGCACATATCAGAGAGCAGTTTCTTGGAACGCTTCTTTCTGAGTTTTATTTGAGGATATTTCACTTTTCGCCATAATCCTAGAAGTGCTCCGAAATATCACTTTTTCGGTTTTACAGGAACGTCCTGAATGTACTCCTGAATGTCCCCTTGTGGATCCATCCATGACGGAGTTTCCAAGCTGTGTAATGTAAACAAAGCTTTATCTCTGTGAGATGAATAAACATAGCAAAAATCAGATTCACAAAAAACTTCTTTCCAGTTTTTATCTGAAGATGTTTCCTTTTTCACCATAGTCCTGAATGTGCTCCCGAATGTCCCTTCGCGGATCCGTCCAAGACAGAGTTTCCAAGGTGCGTAATGTAAAGAAAGCTTTATCTATGTGAGATGAATACACATGTCACGTAACAGTTTCATGGAAAGTGTTTCCCCGATGCTGTATGAGAAAAGATGTACAACACTGTGTGTGGAATGCACAGGCTGCCTAACGTAAACAAAGCTTTATCTATGTGATATGAATAAACATACCAAAAAGCAGATTCACAGAAAACTTCTTTCCAGTTTTTATCTGAACATATTTCCTTTTTCACCATATTCCTGAATGTGCTCCCGAATGTGCCTTCGCAGATCCGTCCATGACAGAGTTTCCAAGCTGCGTAATGTGAAGAAAGCTTTATCTGTGTGAGATGAATACACATATCACAGAGCAGTTTCACAGAAAGCTTCTCTCCAGTTTTTATCTCAAGATATTTCCATTTTCACCACAGTCCTGAAAGTGCTCCCAAATGTCCCTTCGCAGATCCATCCATGACAGAGTTTCCAAGGTGCGTAATGTAGAGAAACCTTTATCTATGTGAAATGAATAAACATAACAAAAAGCAGATTCACAGAAAGCTTCTTTCCAGTTTTTATCTGAAGATATTTCCTTTTACCCTATAGTCCTGACTGTGCTCCTGAGTGTTCCTTTGCCAATCCGTCCATGAAAGTGTTTCCATGCTGCGTAATTTAAAGAAAGCTTTATCTATGTGAGATGAATACACATAGCACAGAGCACTTTCACAGAAAGCTTCTTTCCAGTTTTTGTCTGAGGCTATTTTCCTCTTCGCCATAGGCATCCATATGCTCCCAATATACCTTGGTACCTTTTTCTCCAAAAGGGTTTCCCTGTTGCTGTATGAGAAGAGAGGTATAAGATTTTGACTGGAATGCACACGTCACAGAGCAGTTCCTCAGAAAGCCTCTCTCCAGTTTCTATCTGAACATATTTCCTTTTTCACCGTAAGCCTCAAAGTGCTCCCGAATATCTCTTCGCACGCTAAACATAAACGGTGTTAGAAAACCGCTCAATGACAAGAGAAGCTTAACAGAGTGAGAGGAATAAACGCAACACATAGCAGTTTCACCGAAAGCTTTCTTCTGGTTTTTGTGTGATGATATTTCTTTCTCCATATTCTAAAGAGCGTTCTCAAATGTCCTTCGTCAGATTCCAAAGAAACAGTGATTTCAAAGTGCTCTATCTAAAGAATGATTTAACTCTATGAGGTGAATATACACATCACAAAGCAGTTTCTCTGAAAGCTTTTCTCCAGTTTTCAATGGAGGACATTTCCTTGCTCATTACAGGCTTCAGGGCGTCACTTAATATCCCTTTGAAGATTCCTCAAAGACAGAGTTTCCAAACTGGGCAATGTAAAGTAAGCTTTAACTCTGTGAAGTGAATGCACATATCAGAGAGCAGTTTCTTGAAATGCTGCTTTCTGTTTTTATTTGAGGATAGTTCACTTTTCGCCATGGTCTTCAATGTACTCCGAAATATCACTTTTTCAGTTTTATAGGGGCAGTGTTCAAACATTGCCTTAAAAGAAAAGAGGTATTACTCCTTGAATGGAATGCACACATCACAAAGCAGTTTCTCAGAAAGCTTCTTTCCAGTTTTTATCTGAAGGTATTTCCTTTTTCACCATAGTCCTGATTGTGCTAACAAATGTCCCTTCACGGATCCGTCCATGACAGAGTTTCCAAGCTACATAATGTAAAGAAAGCTTTATCTATGTGAGATGAATACACATATCACAGGGTAGTTTCACAGAAAGCTTCTTTCCAGTTTTTGTCTGAGGCTATTTCCCTTTTCACATAGGCGTCAATATGCTCCCAATTATATCTTGGTACCTTTTTCTTTAAAAGGGTTTCCCAGAAGCTGTATGAGAAGAAAGTATAACACTGTGAGTAGAATACATACGTCACAAAGCAGTTCCTAGGAAAGCTTCTCTCCATTTTCTATCTGAACATGTTTCCTTTTTGACCGTAAGCCTGAAAGTGCTCTCGAATATCACTTTGCATGCTAAACATAAACGGTCTTAGAAAACCCCTGAATTAAAAGTGAAGCTCAACTAAGCGAGAGGAATTCACACGACACATAGCAGTTTCACAGAAAGCTTCCGTTTGGTGTTTATCTGAGGATATTTCTTTCTCCATGTTCTAAAGAGCGTTCCCAAATGTCCTTCCTCAGATTCCACAGAAACAGTGACTTCAAACTGTTCAATGCAAAGAATGATTTAACTCTATGAGATGAATACACACATCACAAAGCAGTTGCTCAGAAAGCTTCTCTCCAGTTTTTATATGAAGAGATTTGCTTTTTCACCATAGGCCTGAATGTGATCCCGAGTATCCCATCGCGGACCCGTCCATGACGGAGATTCCAAGCTGCGTAATGTAAAGAAAGATTTATCTATGTGAGATGAAGAAACATAGCAAAAAGCAGATTCACAGAAAGCTTCTTTCCAGGATTTATCTGAAGATTTTTTTTCATCATTGTACTGAATGTGCTTCCAAATGTCTCTTTGCGTTGCGTCCGTGACAGAGTTTTCAAGCTGTGTAATGTAAAGAAAGCTTTATCCACATGAGATGAACAAACATAGCAAAAAGGATATTCATAGAAAGCTTCTCTCCAGTTTTAGTCTGAAGATATTTATTTTTTCACAATAGGTCTGAATGTGCTCCCGAATGTCCCTTCACGGATCCGTCCATGACAGAGGATCCAAGCTGCGTAATGTAAAGAAAGCTTTTTCTATGTGATATAGTTACAGATATCACAGAGCTGTTTCACAGAAAGTTTCTTTCCACTTTTTTTCTGAGGCTAATTCCCTTTTCTTCATAGGATCAATATGCTCCCGAATATCCCCTGGTATCTTTTTCTCCAAAAGGGTGTCCCCAATGCTGTATGAGAAGAGAGGTATAACACTGTGAGAGGAATGCACACGTCACAAAGCAATTCCTCCCAAAGCTTCTCTCCAGTTTCTATCTGAACATATTTCCTTTTTCATCGTAAATACCCAAAGCAATCCCGAATATCCCATCGCACACTAAACATAAACAGTGTTAGAAAACTATTCAATGAAAAGAGAAGCTTAACTGACTGACAGGAATTCACACGAGACATAACAGTTTCACAGAAAGCTTCCTTCTGATTTTTATCTGAGGATATTTCTTTCTCCATATTCTAAAAAACGTTCCCAAATGTCCTTCCTCAGATTTCACAAAAACAGTGATTTCAAACTCCTCAATCCAAGGAATGATTTAACTGTATAAGATGAATACACACATCACAAAGCAGTTGCTCAGAATGCTTCTCTCCAGTTTTCATCAGAAGATAATTCCTTGCTCACCACAGGCCTCCAGGCACCACTTAACATCCCTTCACAGATTCCTCAAAGACAGAGTTTCCAAACTGGGCAAGGTAGACTAAGCTTTAACTCTGTGAAATGAACGCACATATCAGACAGCAGTTTCTTGGAAGGCTTTTTCTGGGTTTTATTTCAGGATGTTTCTCTTTTTGCCATAGACTACAATGTGCTCTGAAATATCACTTTTTTGAATTTATAGGAACAGTGTTCAAACACTGCCTTATGAGAAAAGAGGTACAACTCCCTGAGTGGAATACACAATCACAAAACAGTTTCTCAGAAAGATTCCCTCCAGTTTTTATCTGAAGATATTACCTTTTTCACCATAGGCCTGAAAGTGCTCCCGAACGTCCCTTCGTGGATTCGTCCATGACGGAGTTTGCAAACTGCGTAATATAAAGAAAGTTTTATCTATGTGAGATGAATAAACATATCAATCACAAAGCAGTTTCACAGAAAGTTTCTTTCCAATCCTCTATGAGAAGAAAGTATAACTTTGTGAGTGGAATGCAGACCTCAAAAGCAGCTCCTCGGAAAGCTTCTCTCCAGTTTCTATCTGAAAATATTTCCATTTTCACCTTAAGCCTCAAATCGCTCTCAAATATCCCTTCGCACACTAAACAAAAACAGTGTCAGAATACTGCTCAATGAAAAGAGAAGCTGAACTGTGTGAATGGAATTCACAAGACACAGAGAGCTTTCACAGAAAGCTTCCTTCTGGTTTTTATCTGAGGGTTCTTCTTTTTTAGCATATGCTAAACAGCATTTCCAATCTTTCTTTCTCAGGTTCCACAGAAACAGTGATTTCAAACTACTCAATCCAAAGAATGATTTAACTCTATGAGATGAATACACACATTCCAAAGTAGTTGCTCAGAAAACTTCTCTCCAGTTCTCAACGGAAGAAATTTCATTGTTGACCACTGGCCTATGGCGCCACTCAATATCCCTTCACAGATTCCTCAAAGACAAAGTTTCCAAACTCGGCAAAGTAAAGTAAGGTTTAACCCTGTGAAATGAATGCACATATCAGAGAGCAGTTCCTTGGAACGCTTCTTTCTGGGTTTTATTAGAGGATATTTCACTTTTTCCCATAATCTTCAATGAGTTCCAAAATATCACTTTTTTGGTTTTACAGGAACAATGTTCAAACTCTGCCTGAAGAGAAAAGAGGATAACTCCCAGAATGGAATGCACACATCACAAAGCAGTTTCTCAGAAAGCATCTCTTCAGTTTTTATCTAAAAATATTTCCTTTTTCACCATAGTCCTGAATGTGCTCCTGAATGTCCCTTTGCGGATCTACCCATGACAGAGTTTCCAAGCTGTGTAATGTAAAGAAAGCTTTATCTACGTGGGATGAATAAACATAGCAAAAAGCAGATACACAGAAAGCTTCTTTCCAGTTATTATCTGAAGATATTTCCTTTTTCTCCATAGTCCTGAATATGCTCCCGAATATCCTTTCGCGGGTCCGTCCATGACAGAATTTCCAAACTGTGTAATTTAAGAAAGCATTATCTTTGTGAGATAAATAAACAATTCACAGAGTAGTTTCACAGAAAGCTTCTTTCCAGTTTTTGTTTGAGGCTATTTCCCTTTTCACTGTAGGTGTCAGTGTGCTTCTGAATATCCCTTGGTACCATGTTTTCCAAAAGGGCTTCCCTGATGCTGTGTGAGAAGAGAGGTGTAACACTGTGAGTGGAATGCACATGTCACAAAGCAGTTCCTCTGAAAGCTTCTCTCCAGTTTCTATCTGAACATATTTCCTTTTTCACCATAAGCCTCAAAGTACTCCCGAATATCTCTTCGCACACTAAACATAAACAGTGTTAGAAAACTACTCAATGAAAAAAAAATGCTTAACTGAGCGAGAGGAATTCACAGGACACAAAGCAGTTTCACAGAAAGCTTCCTTCTGGTTTTTATCTGAGGATATTTTTTTCTCCAGATTCTAAAGCCTGTTCCCAAATGTCCTTCCTCAGATTTCACAGAAGCAGTGATTTCAAACTGCTCAATCCAAGGAATGGTTTATCTCTATGAGATTAATACACACATCACAAAGCAGTTGCTTAGAAAGCTTCTCTCCAGTTTTCGTCGGAAGACATTTCCTTGCTCACCACAGGCCTCCAGGCACCACTTAATATTCCCTCACGGATTCCTCAAAAACAGAGTTAACAAACTGGGCAACATAGAGTAAGGCCTAACTCTGTGAAATGAATGCACATATCACAGAGCGGTTTGTTGGAATGTTTCTTTCTGGGTTTTATTTGAAGATATTTCACTTTTCGCCATAGTCTTCAATGCTCTCTGAAATATCACTTTTTCAGTTTCACAGGAACAGTGTCCCACACTGCCTTATGAGAAAAGAGGTATAACTCCCTGAGTGGAATGCACACATCCCAAAGCAGGTTCTCAGAATGATTCTCTCCAGTTTTTATCTGAAGATATTTTCTTTTTCAACATCGGCCTGAAAGTGATCCCTAATATCCCTTCGCGTATCCATCCATGTCGAAGTTTCCAGGCTGTGTAATGTAAAGAAACCTTTATCTATGTGAGATGAATAAACATAGCAAAAAGCAGATTCACAGAAAGCTTTTTTCCAGTGTTCATCTGAAAATATTTCCTTTTTCAACATAGTCCTGAGAGTGCTCCTGAATATGCATTTGCGAATCCGTCCATGACGGAGTTTCCAAACTGCGTAATATAAAGAACGTTTTATCTATCTTTTTCACCGTATCCATCCATATACTCCCGAATGTCCCTTGGTAGCTTTTTCTCCAAATGGGATTCCCCAATCCTCTATGAGAAGAAAGATATAACTCTGTGAGGGGAATGCTCACATCACAAAGCATCTCCACGGAAAGATTGTCTGCAGTTTCTATCTGAACATGTTTTATCTATGTGAGATGAATAAACATATCTAACATAAAGCAGTTTCACAGAAAGCTTCTTTCCAGTTTTTGTCTCAGGCTGTTTCCCTTTTCAAAATAGACGTCAGTGTGCTCCCGAATATCCCTTGGTACCATATTCTCCAAAAGGGCTTCCCCAATGCTGTATGAGAAGAGAGGTATAACACCGTGAGTGGAATGCACACATCACAGGGCAGTTCCTCGGAAAGCTTCTCTCCAGTTTCTATCTGAACATATTTCCTTTTTCACCGTAAGCCTGAAAGTGCTCCAGAATATCTCTTCACATGCTAAACATAAACATTGTTAGAAAGCTCTCAATGAAAACAGAAGCTTAAGTGAGCGAGAGTAATTTGTATGAGACATAGCAGTTTCAGAGAGAGCTTCCTTCTAGTTTTTATCTGAAAATATTTCTTTCTCCATATTCTAAATAGCATTTACAAATGTCCTTCCTCAGATTCCACAGAAACAGTGATTTCAAACTACTCAATAGAAAGAATGGTTTAACTCTATGAGATGAATAGACACATCACAAAGCAGTTGCTCAGAAAGCTTCTCTCCAGTTTTCATCGGAAGACATTTCCTTGCTCAGCACAAGACTCTGGGCGTCACATAATATCCCTTCACAGATTTCCAAACTGGGCAATGTAGAGTAAGATTTAACTCTATGAAATGAATGCACATATCAGAGAGAAGTTTCTTGGAACGATTCTTACTGGGTTTTATTTGAGAATATTTCACTTCTCACCATAGTCTTCAATGTACTCCGAAACAGCACTTTTTCGGTTTTACAAGAACTGTGTTCAAACACTGCCTTAGGAGAAAAGAGGTATAACTCACTGTGTGGAATGCACACATCACAAAGAAGTTTCTCAGAAAGCTTCTCTCCGGTTTTTATCTGAAGATATTTCCTTTTACACTATAGGCCTGAATGTGATCCCGAATATCCCTTTGCAGATCCGTCCATTATGGAATTTCCTGGCTGTGTAACGTAAAGAAAGCTTTACCTATGTAAGACGAATAAACATAGCCAAAAGCAGATTCACAGAAAGCTTCATTCCATTTTTTATCTGTAGATATTTCCTTTTTCACCATAGTAGTTAATGTGCTCCCAAATATCCCTTCACGGATCTGTCCATGACATTGTTTCCAAGCTGCGTAATGCAAAGAATGCTTTATCTATGTGAGATGAAGACACTTATCATAGAGCAGTTTCACAGAAAGCTTCTTTCCAGTTTTTGTCTGAGGCTATTTCCCTTTTCACCATAGGTGTCAATATGCTCCCAAATATCCCTTGGTACATTTTTATCAAAAAGGTTTTCCCCGATGCTGTATGAGAATAGAGGTATAACACTCTGAGTGCAATGCACACATCACAAAGCAGTTCCTTGGGAAGCTTCTCTCCAATTTCTATCTGAAAGTATTTTCTTTTTCATCATAAGCCTCAAAGCTTTCCTGAATATCCCTTCGCATACTAAACATAAACAGTGTTAGAAAACTGCTCAATGAAAAGAGAAGCTTAACTGAGTGAGAGGAATGCACATGACAGGAAGCAGTTTCACAGAGAGCTTCCTTTTGGTTTTTATCTGAGGATATTTCCTTCTCCATATTCTAAAGCACGTTTCCAAATGTCCTTCCTCAGATTCCACAGAAACAGTGATTTCAACCTGCTCAATCCAAAGAGTGGTTTAACTCCATGAAATGAATACACATATATTAAAGTAGTTGCTCAGAAAGCTTAGTCATAGTCATCCATATACACCCGAAGGGCCCTTGGTAGCTTTTTCTCCAAAAGGGATTCCCCAATCCTCTATGAGAAGAAAGGAATATCTCTGTGAGTGGAATGCACACTTCACAAAGCAGCTCCTCAGAAAGTTTCTTTCCAGTTTCTATCTGAAGATATTTCCCTTTTCACCATAATCCTGAATGTGCTCCAGAATGCCCTTTGCAGATCCGTCCATGACAGAGTTTACAACCTGTGAAATGTAAAGAAAGTTTTATCTATGTGAGATGAATAAACATTGCAAAACAGATTCACAGAAAACTTCTTTCCAGTTTTTATTTGATGATACTTCCTTTTTCACCATAATCCTGTATGTTCTCCCTAATATCCCTTCACGGATCCGTCCATCACAGAGTTTCCAAGCTGCGTAAAGTAGAGGAAGCTTTATCTATGTGTGATGAATAGCCATATCACAGAATAGTTTCACAGAATGGGATTCCCCGATGCTGTATGAGAAGAGAGGTATAACACTGTGAGTGGAATGCACACGTCACAAAGCAGTTCCTTGGAAAGCTTCTCTCAAGTTTCTGTCTGAACATATTTCCTTTTTCACCATAAGCTTCAAAGCTCTCCTGAATATCCCTTCACACACTAAACATAAACAGTGTCAGAAAACTGCTCAATGAAAAGAGAAGCTTAACTGAGCGAGACGAATTCACACGACACATAGCAGTTTCACTTCAAGCTTCCTCCTGGTTTTTATCTGGGGATATTTCTTTCTCCATATTCTGAGAATTGTTCTCAAGTGTCCTTCCTCAGATTCCACAGAAACAGTGATTTCAAACTGCTCAATCCAGAGAATGGTTTAAGTCTATGAGATGAATACACACATCACAAAGTAGTTGCTCAGAATGCTTCTCTCTAATTTTCATCGGAAGACATTTCCTTGCTCAAACAGTCCTCCAGGCACCAGTTAATATCCCTTCACAGATTCCTCAAAGACAGAGTTTCCAAACTGGGTAATGTAGAGTTAGCTTTATTTCTTGAAATGAATGCACATAGCGGAGAGCAGTTTCTTGGAATGCTTCTTTCCTAGTTTTATCTGAGGGTATTTCACTTTTCGCCATAGTCTTCAATGCGCTCCGAAATATCACTTTTTCGGTTTTACAGGAACAGTGTTCAAACAGTGCCTTATGAGAAAAGAGGTATAACTCCCTCAGTGGAATGCACGCATCACAAAGCAGTTTCTCAGAAACCTTGTCTCCAGTTTTTATCTGAAGATATTTCCTTTTTCACCATAGGTCTGAATGTGCCTCCAAACATCCCTTCGCAGATCTGTCCATGACAGAGTTTCCAAAGTGCCTAATATAAAGAAAGTTTTATCTATGTGAGATGAATACACATATCTATCACAAAGCAGTTTTCACAGAAATCTTCTTTCCAGTTTTTATTTGAGGATATTTCCTTTCTCATCATAGCCGCCCATATATTCCTGACTGTCCCTTGGTAGCGTTTTCTCCAAAATGGATTCCCCAATTCTCTATGGGAAGGAAATAATAACTCTCTTAGTGGAATGCACATGTCACAGGCAGCTCCTCGGAAAGCTTCTCTCCAGTTTCTATCTGAAGATATTTCCCTTTTCACCATAATCCTGAATGTGCTCCCGAATGCCCTTTGCAGATCCATCTATGACAGAGTTTCCAACCTGTATAATGTAAAGAAATTTTTATCTATGTGAGATGAATAAACAGAGAAAAAAAAGATTCACAGAAATCTTCTTTCCAGTTTTTAACTGAAGATATTTCCTTTTTCACCGTAGTCCTGAATGTGCTCCCAAATATCTCTTCGCAGATCCATCCATCACAGAGTTTACAAGTTACGTATAGTAGAGGAAACTTTATCTATGTGTGATGAATAGGCATATCACAGAATAGTTTCACAGAAAGGGTTTCCCCGATGCTGTATGTGAAGAGAGGTATAACACTGTGAGTGGAATGCATACATCACAAAGCAGTTCCTCGGAAAGCTTCTCTCCAGTTTCCATCTGAAAATATTTCCTTTTTCACCAGAAGCCTCAAAGTGCTCACGCATATCCCTTTGCACACTAAGCATAAACAGTGTTAGAAAACAAAGCTGAAACTGGATCCTTTCCTTACTCCTTATATGAAAATTAATTCAAGATGGATTAGAGACTTAAATGTTAGACCTAATACCATAAAATACTAGAGAAGAAAACCAGGTTATACCATTCTGGGACATAAGGCATGGGCAAGGACTTCGTATCTAAAACACCAAAAGCAATGGCAGCTAAAGCCAAAATTGACAAATGGGATTAATTAAACTAAAGAGCTTCTGCACAGCAAAAGAAACTACCATCAGAGTGAACAGGCAACCTACAGAATGGGAAAAGTGTTACCAATCTACTCATCTGACAAAGGGCTAATATCCAGAACCTACAAAGAACTCCAACAAATTTACAAGAAAAACAAACAACCCCATCAAAAAGTGGGCAAAGGATATGAGCAGGCATTTGTTAAAGAAGTTATTCCTTACAGCCAACAGACACATGAAAAAATGCTCTTCATCACTGGCCATCCAGAGAAATGCAAATCAAAACCACAATGAGATACCATCTCACACCAGTTAAAATGCTTAATCATTAAAAAGTCAGGAAACAACAGGTGCTGGAGAGGATGTGGAGAAATAGGAACACTTTTACACTGTTGGTGGGATTGTAGTGGATTTTGCCAACCATTATGAAAACAGTATGGCGTTACTCAGGGATCTAGAGTAGATGTACCATATGACCCAGCCATCCCATTTTTGGTATACCCAAAAAGGATTATAAATCAATGCTGCTATAAAGATACATGCACACATTATATTTTTTGTAGCAAAGACTTTGGGAATCGGCAAATGTCCATCAGTGACAGACTGGATTAAGAAAATGTAGCACATATACACCATGGAATACTATGGAGACATAAAGGACTAGGTTTGTATGCTTTGTAGGGACATGGATGCAGCTAGAAACCATCATTCTTAGCAAACTATCACAAGAACAGAGGAAGAACAAACCCTGTATGTTCTCACTCCTTAGGTGGGAACTGAACAATGAATCACTTGGAATCGGAAGGGAACATCACACACCAGGTCATATCATGGGAGGGGGAGGGAGAGGTGCATTGGGAGTTGTACCTGATGTAAAAATGACGAGTTGATGGGTACTGACAAGTTGAAGTGGGTGCAACACACCAACATGGCACAAGTATACATATGTAACAAACCTGCAGTTATGCACATGTACCTAGAACTTAAAGTATAATAATAATATAAATAAATTAATTAATTTAAAAAAGGAAAAAAGAAAACTGCTCAATGAAAAGAGAAGATTAACTGAGTGAGAGGAATTCACACGACACGTAACATTTTCACAGAAAACTTCCTTAATATCCCTTCGCAGATTCCTCAAAGACAGAGTTTCCAAACTGGGCAATGTAGAGTAAGCTTTATCTCAGTGAAATGAATGCCCGTATCAGACAGCAGTTTCTTGAAATGCTTCTTTCTGAGTTTTCTCTGAAGATATTTCGCTTTCCACCATAGTCTTCAATGCGCTGTGAAATATCACCTTTTCAATTTTACAGGAACAGTGTACAAACACTGTCTTATGAGAAAAGAGGTATAACTCCCTGAGTGGAATGTATGCATCACAAAGCAGTTTCTCAGAAACTTTCCCTCCAGTTTTTATCTGAAGATATTCCCTTTTTCACCATAGGCCTGAATATGCTCCCGAATGTTCCTTCACGGATCCGTCCATGACAGATTTTCCAATCTCTGTAATATAAAGAAAATTTTACCTATTTCAGATGAATAAATATAGCAAAGATCAGATTCACAGAGAGCTTTTTTCCAGTTTTTATCTGAAGATATTTCCTTTTTCACCATAGTCCTGAATGTACTCCCGAATGTTCCTGCGTGGATCAGTCCATAACAGAGTTTGCAAGCTGCGTAATGTAAGGAAATCTTTTTCTATGTGAGATGAATACACATATCACAGAGTAGTTTCACAGAAAGCTTTTTTCCAGTTTTTGTCTGAGTCTATTTTCCTTTTCATCATAGTCCTGAATGTACAACCGAATGTCCATTCATGGATCCGTCCATGACAGAGATTTCAAACTCTATAATATAAAGAAAGCTTTATCTATGTGAGATGAAGAAACATAGAAAAAAACAGATCCACAGAAAGCTTCTTTCAAGTTTTTATCTGAAGATATTTCCTTTTTCACCATATTCCTGATTGTGCTCCCGAATGTCCCTCCACGGATCTGTGCATGACTTAGTTTCCAAACTGCCTAATGTAAAGAAAGCTTTATCTATGTGAGATGAATACACATAACACAGAGTAGTTTCACAGAAAGTTTCTTTCCACTGTTTGTCTGAGACTATTTTTCTTTTCACCACAGGTGTCAATATGCCCCCGAATATCCCCTGGTACTTTTTTCTCCAAAAGGGTTTCCCCGACGCTGTATGAGAAGATAGGTATAACAGTGTGTGTGGAATGCACACGTCACAAAGCAGTTGCTCAGAAAACTTCTCTCCAATTTTCAACGGAAGACATTTCCTGGCTCATCACAGGCCTTAAATTAAGTGCTCCCGAATATCCCTTCACAGACTAAACACAGTGTTAGAATATTGATCAATGAAAAGAGAAGCTGAACTGTGCTAGTGAAATTCACACAACACAGAGCAGTTTCACAGAAAGCTTTCTTCCTGTTTTTATTTGAGGGTATTTCTTCTTCAGTATATTCTTAAGAGCGTTCCCAAATGTCCTTTCTCAGGTTCCACAGAAACAGTGATTTCAAACTGCTCAATCCATAGAATGATTTAACTCTATGAGATGAATACACACATCACAAAGCAGTTGCTCAGAAAGCTTCTCTCCAGTTTTCAATGGAAGACAATTCCTTGCTCACCACAGGCCTACGGGCGTCACTTACTATCCCTTTGAAGATTCCTGAAAGACAGAGTTTCCAAACTGGGCGAAGTAGAGTAAGATTTAGCTCTGTGAAATGAATGCATACATCAGGGAGCAGTTTTTTGGAACGCTTCTTTCTGGGTTTTATTTGATTATATTTCACTTTTCGCCATAGTCTTCAAGGTGCTCTGAAATATCACTTTTGCAGTTTTACAGAAACAGTGTTCAAACACTGCCTTATGAGCAAAGAGGTATAACTCCCTGAGTGGAATGCACACATCACAAAACAGATTCTCAGAAAGCTTCTCTCCAGTTTTTATCTGAAGATATTTCCTTTTTCACCATAAGCCTGAATGTGATTCCGAATATCCCTTTGTGGATCCGTCCATGATGAAATTTCCAATCTGCATAATGTAAAGAAAGCTTTATCTATGTGTGATGAATAAATATAACAGAAAGCAGATTCACAGAAAGCTTCTTTCCAGTTTTTATCTGAAGATATTTCTTTTTTCACCATAGTCCAGAATGTGCTCCCAAATGTCCCTTCATGGATCTGTCCATGACAGAGTTTTTAAGCTGTGTAATGTAAATAAAGCTTTATATATGTGAGATAAGTACACATAGCACAGAGCAGTTTCACAGAAAGCTTCTTTCCAGTTTTTGCCGGAGGCTATTTCCCTTTTCACCATAGGCATCAGTGTGCTTGGATATTCCTTGGTACCATTTCCTCCAAAAGGGTTTCCCCGATGCTGTAGGAGAAGACAGGTATAACACTGTGAGTGGAATGCACATGTCACAAAGTAGTTCCTCGGAAAGCTATTCTTCTGTTTCTATCTGAACATATTTCCCTTTGTACTGTGAGGCTCAAAGCACTCCCTAATATCCCTTCGTATGCTAAACATAAACAGTGTTAGAAAACTGCTCAATGAAAAAAGAAGCTTAACTGTGCGAGTTGAATTCACATGACACAGAGCAGTTTCACAGAAAGCTTCCTTCTGGTTTTTATCTGAGTGTATTTCTTTTTCAGCATATTCTATAGACCGTGTCCAAATGTCTTTTAGCAGATTCCACAGAAACAGTGATTTCAAACTGCTCAATCAAAAGAATGATTTAACTCTATGAGATGAATACACACATCACAAACACTTGCTAGAAAACTTCTCTCCAATTTTTAATGGAAGACATTTCCTTGCTCACCACAGGCCTCCGGGCGCCACTTAGTGTCCCTTCGCAGATTCCTCAAAGACAGAGTTTACAAACTGGGCAATGTAGAGTAAGCTTTAACTCTATAATATGAAAGCACATATCAGTGAGCAGTTTCTTGGAATGATTCAATCTGGGTTTCATTTGAGGATATTTCACTTTTCGCCATAGACTTCAATGTGCTCTGAAATATCACTTTTTTGGTTTTACAGGAACAGTGTTCAAACACTGCCTTATGAGAAAAGAGGTATAACTCCCTAAGTGGAATGCACACATCACAAAGCAGTTTCTCAGAAGGCTTCTATGTGAAGATATTTCCTTTTTCACCGTAGGCCTGAAGGTGCTCCCAAATGTCCCTTCGTGGATCCATCCATGACGGAGTTTCCAAACTGTGTAATATAAAGAAGGCTTTATCTACGTGAGATGAAAAAACATATCTATCACAAAGCAGTTTCACAGAAAACTTCTTTCCAGTTTTTGTCTGAGGACATTTCCTGTTTTACCATAGCCATCCTTATACACCTAAATGTCTCTTGGTAGCTTTTTCTTCAAAAGGGATTCCCCAATCCTCTATGAGAAGAAAGGTACAACTCTGTGAGTGGAATGCACACGTCACAAAGCAGCTCCTTTGAAAGCTTCTCTCCAATTTCTATCAGAAGATATTGCCATTTTCACCATCTGCCTCAAAGCTTTCCCAAATATCCCTTCTCAGATGAAACAAAAACAGTGTCAGAATGCTTCTCAATGAAAACAGAAGCTTAACTGTGCGAGTGGAATTCACGTGACACAGAGCAGTTTCACAAAAAGCTTCCTGCTGGTTTTTATCTGAGGGTGTTTCTTTTTCAGCATATTCTAAAGAGCATTCCCAAATGTCCTTTCTCAGGTTCCACAGAACCAGTGACTTCAAACTGCTCAATTGAAAGAATGATTTAACTCTATGAGACAAATACACTCATCACAAAGCAGTTGCTCAGAAAGCTTCTCTCCAGTTTTCAACGGAATACGTTTCCTTGCTCAATACAAGCCTCTAGGAGCCACTTAATATCCCTTCGCAGATTCCTCAAAGACAGAATTTCCAAACAGAGCAATGTAGACTAAGCTTTAACTCTGTGAAATGAATGCACATATGAGAGAGCAGTTTCTTGGAAAACTTCTTTCTGGGTTTTATTTGAGAATATTTCACTTTTCCCCATAGTCTTCAATGTGTTCCAAAATATCACTTTTTCAGTTTTACAGGAACAGTGTTCAAACACTGTCCTATGAAAAAAATGTAGTAACTCCCTGAGTGGAATGCACACATCACAAAGCAGCTCCTCAGAAAGCTTCTATCCAGTTTTTATCAGAAGATATTTTCTTTTTCACCATAGGCCTGAAGGTGCTCCCAAATGTCCCTTCGTGGATCCGTTCATGACGGAGTGTCCAAGTTGTGTACTGTAAAGAAAGCTTTATCTATGCGAGATGAATAAACATAGCAAAGAGTAGATTCACAGAAAGCTTCCTTCCAGTGTTTATCCGAAGATATTTCCTTTTTCACCGTAGTCCTGAATGTGCACCCGAAAGTCCCTTCGTGGATCCGTCCATGACAGAGTTTCCAAGCTACGTAATGTAAAGAAAGCTTTATCTACGTGAGAGGAATTCACATATCACAAAGTAGTTTCTCAGAAGGCTTCTTTCTAGTTTTTATCTGAGGATATTTCCTTTGTCACCATAAGCTTCATGGTGCTGAGAAATATCCCATTGCAGATTTCAAGAAAACAGTGTTAGCAAGCTGATCATTGAAGAGAAATATGTAACTCTGAGACTTGCATTCACACATCACAATGCAGTTTCTCAGAATGCTTCTTTGTAGTTTTTATCTGAGAATATTTCCTTTTTCATCGTAGTCCTCAATGTGCTCCCAAATATTACTATGTGGATTCCACGAAAAAAGTGTTAGCAAACTGCTTAATGAAGACAAAGGTGGAGGTCTGTGAGATGAAGTCACACACCACAAAGTAGTTTCTGAGAAGGCTTCTCTCCAGGTTTTACCTGAGGATATTTCATTTTTCACCATGAGATTCAATGATACCCAAAATATCACTTCTATATGTTCCAAAAAAACAGTGCAAGCAAACGGCACCATGAAATTCAGGTGTAACTCTGACTGTTGAATTCACACATCAGAGAGCAGTTTCTCCCAAAGCTTCATTCTGGTTTTTATCTGAGGATACTTCCTTTGGCAGTAGAGTCTTCAAAGGGATCCAAAATATCAGTTCTCAGATTCCACAAAAACAGGGCTACAAACAACTCCATGAAAGACAGGTGTATCTCTGTGAGTTGAATTCACACATCACAAAGCAGTTTCTCAGAAAGCTTCTTTCCTTTTTCATCTGAGTTTAATTCTGGTCTCAAAGCACCCCTGTGTGTCTCATTGCAGATTCTGCGAAAACACTGTTAGCAAGCTTCTCAATGACAACAATGCTATAACCCTGTGAGCTGAATTCACCTACAACAAAGCAGTTTCTCAGAAGGCTTCTCAGCAGTTTTTATCTGAGGATATTTCCTTTTCCACCCTGGGATTCAAGGATATCCAAGATATCACTTCTGAGATTCCACAGAATCAGTGCTAGCAAACTCCTCCATGAAACAGTGGTGTCACTGTGAAATGAATAAACACATCACAAACCAGTCTCTCAGAAAGCTTCACTCTGGTTTTTATCTGAGGATATTTTCTTTTGTCTATAGCGTCTTCATAGCGATCCAAATTATCACTTCTCAGATTCCACAAAAACAGTGCTAGCAAACAACTCCTCGAAACACACGTGTAACTCTAAGAGATGCATTGTCACATCACAAAGCAGTTTCTCAGAAAGCTTCTTTCTCGTTTTTATCTGAGATTTCCTTTGTCACCATAAGCTTCATTGTGCAAAGAAATATCACATTGCAGATTTCAAGAACATAGTGTTAGCACACTGATCATTGAAAAAAAAGGTGTAACTGTCTGAGTTGCAGTCACACATCACAATGAAGTTTCTCAGAACGCTTCTTTCTCGTTTTTGTTTGAAGATACTTCCTTTGTCAGCGTAGGCTTCAATGCGATCCAAAATATCCCTTTCAGATTCACCAAAAAAAGGTAAGAGACTGCTCCATGAAGCCAAAGTGGAACTCTGTGAGATGAATTCAGATATCAGAAAGCAGTTTCTCAGAAAGCATCTTTATAGTTTTTATCTGAGGATATTTCCTTTGTCACCGTAAACTTCATTGCACTTAGAAATATCACATTGCAGATTTCAAGAAAACGGTGTTAGAAAACTGATCACTGAAAAGAAAGGTGTAACTCTCTGAGTTGCAGTAGTACATCACAATGCAGTTTCTCAGAATGCTTCTTTCTCGTTTTTATTTAAGATACTCCCTTTGTCAGTGTAGGCTTCAATGTGATCCAAAATATCCCTTTCAGATTCCCCAAAAACAATGGTAACAGACTGCTCCATGAAACGAAAGTGTAACTCTGTGAGACGAATTCAGATATCAGAAAGTAGTTTCTCAGAAAGCGTCTTTCTAGTTTTTATCTGAGAATATTTCCATTTTCACCATAGCCTTCAATGCACTCCCAAATATCACTTTGCAGATTCCACGAAAACAGTGTTAGCAAACTGCTTCATTGAGAGAAAGGTGTAACTCTGTGAGATGAATTCACACATCAAAAAGAAGTTTCTCAGAAAGCTTCTTTCTTGTTTTTATTTGAGGAAATTTCCTATGTCAACATAGATTTCAAAGCGATCCAAAATATCGCCTCATAAATTCCCTAAAAACAGTGGTAACAGACAGCTCCATGAAGTGAAATTTTAACTCTGAGATGAATTCACACATCATCAAGCAGTTTCTCAGAAAGCTTCTTTCTAGTTTTTATCTGAGGATATTTCCTTTGTCACCTTAAGCGTCATGGCACTGAGAAATATCCCATAGCAGATTTCAAGAAAACAGTGTTAGCAAGCTGATTAATGAAAAGAAATGTGAAACTCTGTGACTTGCATTCACACATCACAATGCAGTTTCTCAGAAGTCTTCTTTCCAGTTTTTATCTGAGAATATTTCCTTTTTCCCTGTAGACCTCAACGCACTCCCAAATATCACTACTCGGATTGTAAACACTAGTGTTAGAGAATTGTGTAACTTTGTGGGATAAATTCACACGTCACAAAGAAGTTTCTCAGAAAGCCTCTTTCTCGTTTTTATATTAGGATATTTCCTTTGTCAGCGTAGGCTTCAATGCGATCCAAAATTTTCCTTCTCAGATTCCCCAAAAAGAGTGGTAACAGACTCTTCCATGAAGTGACATTTTAACTCTGTGACATGAATTCACACTTCACAAAGAAGTTTCTCAGAGAGCTTCTTTGTAGTTTCTATCTGGGGATATTTCCTTTTTAACCACAGGCCTCAAAGCATTCCCGAATATCACTATACAGATTCCACGAAAACAGTGTTAGCAAACTGCTTCATGAAGACAAAAGTGTAGCTCTGTGAGATGAAGTCACACACCACAAAGTAGTTTCTGAGAAGGCTTCCCTCCAGGTTTTATCTGAGGATAGCTCATTTTTCACCATGGGATTCAATGATATCCATAATATCACCTCTGAGATTCCACAGAAAAAGTGCTAGCAAATTCCTCCATGAAAGAGTGGTGTAAGTCTGTGAGATGAATTCACACATCATAAAGCAGTTTCTCAGAAAGCTTCTTTCTGGTTTTAGCCTGAGGATATTTCCTTGGTCCGTAGAGTCTTCATAGTGATCCAAAATATCACTTCTCAGATACCACAAAAACAGGGCTAGCAAATGGCTGCATGAAATACAGGTGTAACTCTGTGAGATGAATTCACACATCACAAAGCAGTTTCTCAGAAAGCTTCATTCTGGTTTTTATCTGGAGATATTTCCTTTGGCCGTAGAATCTTCAAAGTGATCCAAAATATCAATTCTCAGATTCCACAAAAATAGGGCTATCAAACAGCTACATGAAAGACTGGTGTATCTCTGTGAGTTGAATTCACACATCACAAAGCAGTTTCTCAGAAAGCTTCTTTTCTTTTCCATTTGAGTTTATTTCTGGTCTCAAACTGCCCCCATGTGTCTCATTTCAGATTCTGCGGAAACACGGTTAGCAAGCTTCTCAATGAAAACAATGCTGTAACTCTGTGAGCTGAATTTACCTACAACAAAGCAGTTTCTCAGAATACTTCTCTGCAGTTTTTATCTGAGGATATTTCGTTTTCCACCCTGGGATTCAACGATATCCAAAATATCACTTCTGAGATTCCACAGAATCAGTGCTAGCAAGCTCCTTCATGGAAGAGTGGTGTCACTGTGAAATGAATTCACACATCACAAACCAGTTTCTCACAAAGTTTCATTCTGGTTTTTATCTGAGGATATGTCCTTTGTCCATAGAATCTTCATAGCAATCCAAATGATCACTTCTCAGATTCCACAAAAACAGTGCTAGCAAATGGCTCCTCGAAACACAGGTGTAACTGTAAGAGATGCATTGTCACATCACAAAAGGGTTTCTCAGAAATCTTCTTTCTCGTTTTTATCTGAAGAGATTTCCTTTGTCACCTTAAGCTTCATTGTGCTAAGAAATATCCCATTGCAGATTTCAAGAACAGAGTGTTAGCAAACTGATCAATGAAAAGAAAGATGTAACTTTATGAGTTGCAGTCAGACATCACAATGCACTTTCCCAGAACGCTTCTTTCTCGTTTTTATTTGAAGATACTTCCTTTGTCAGCGTGGTCTTCAATGCAATCCAAAATATCCCTTTCAGATTCCCCAGAAACAATGATAAGAGACTGCTCCATGAAACAAAAGTGGAACTCTGTGAGATGAATTCAGTTATCAGAAAGTAGTTTCTCAGAAAGCGTCTTTCTAGTTTTTATCTGAGGATACTTCCTTTTTCACCATAGCCCTCAATGCGCTCCCAAATATCACTTTGCAGATTCCACGGAAACAGGTTAGCAAACTGCTTCATTGAGAGAAAGGTGTAAAACTGTGAGATGAATTCACACATCACAAAGAAGTTTCTCAGAAAGCTTCTTTCTGGTTTTTATCTGAGGAGATTTCCTTTGTCAACATAGGTTTCAATACGATCCAAAATATCGCGTCACAAATTCCCCAGAAACAGTTCTAAAAGACTGCTCCATGAATTTAAAGTGTAACTCTGTGAGAATAATTTGCACATCATAAATCAGTTTCTCAGAAAGCTTCTTTCTGGTTTTTATTTGAGGATACTTCTTTTAACACCGTAGGCCTCAAAACACTCCCAAATATCACTGTGCATATTCCACCAAAACAGTGTTAGCAAACTGCTTCATGAAGAAAACTGTGTAACTCTGTGAGATGAATTCCCACGTCACAAAGAAGTTTCTCAGATAGCTTCTATCTCGTTTTTTTGTTAGGATATTTCTTTTGTCAGCATAGGCTTCAATGCGATCTAAAATATCCCTTCTCAGATTCCCCAAAAACAGTGGTAACAGACTGCTCCATGAAGTGAAACATTAACTCTGTGAGATGAATTCACACATCATAAAGTAGTTTCTCAGAAAGCTTCTCTCTAGTTTTTATCTGAGGATATTTCCTTTTTCATCTTAAGCCTCAATGCGTTCCCAAATACCACTTTACGGATTCCACGAAAACTGTGTTAGCAAACTGCTTCATGAAGGGAAAGGTTTATTTCTGTGAGATGGATTCACACATCAAAAAGTAGTTTCTCAGAAAGCTTCTTTCTAGTTTTTGTCTGAGGATATTTCCTTTTTCACCTTAGGCCTCAGCATTCCAAAATATCTCTTTATGGATTCCACGAAAACTGTGTTAGCAAACTGCTTCATGAAGAGAAAGGTTCATCTCTGTGAGATGAATTCACATGTCACAAAGAAGTTTCTCAGAAAGCTTCTTTCTAGTTTGTATCTGAGGATATTTCCTTTTTCACCATAGGCGTCAATGTGTTCCCAAATATCACTTTGCAGATTCCCAGAAAACAGAGTTAGCAAACTGCTTCATTGAGAGAAAGGTGTAACTCTGTGAGATGAATTCACACATCGCAAAGAAGTTTCTCACAAAGCTTCTTTCTAGTTTTTATCTGGGGATATTTCCTTTGTCAACATGGGTTTCAATGCGATCCAAAATGTGGCTTCACAAATTCCCGAAGCCAGTGGTAACAAACTGCTCCATGGAACGAAAATGTAACTCTGTGAGAAGAGTTCGCACATCAAAAAGCAGTTTCTCAAAAAGTTTCTTTCTGGTTTTTATCTGAGGATATTTCCTTTTTCACCATAGGCCTCAAAGCGCTCCAAAATATCACTTTGCAGATTCCACGAAAACAGTGTTAGGAAACTGCTTCATGAAGAGAATTTTGTAACTCTGTGAGATGAATTCACATGACACAAAGAAGTTTCTCAGAAGGCTTCTTTCTCGCTTTTACTTGAGGATATTTCTTTTGTCAGCGTAGACTTCAATGCAATCCAACATATCCCTTCTCAGATTCCCCTAAATCAGTGGTAACAGACTGCTTCATAAAGTGACATTTTAACTCTGTGAGATGAATTCACACATCATAAAGCAGTTTCTCAGAAAACTTATTTCTAGTTTTTGTCTGAGGATATTTCCTTTTCCATCTTAGGCCTCAATGCTTTCCCAAATACCACTTTTCGGATTCCACGAAAACTGTGTTAGCAAACTACTGCATGAAGAGAAAGATTTAACTTGGTGAGAAGAATTCACACATCACAAAGTAGTTTCTCAGAAAGCTTCTTTCTAGTTTCTATGTGAAGATATTTCCTTTTTTACCGTAGGCCTCTATGCACTCCCAAATACAACTTGGCAGATTCCACGAAAACGGTGTTACCAAACTTCTTGATGGATATATTGGAGCACATTGAGACCTATAGTAAAGAAGTAAATATCCTCAGATAAAAACTCGAAAGAAGCTTTCTGAGAAACTTCTTTGTGATGTGTGAATTCATCCCACAGAGATAAACTTTCCCTTTATGAAGCAGTTTGCTAACACAGTTTTTGTGGACACCGTAAAGTGATATTTGGGAACTCATTGAGGTCTATGGTGAAAAAGGAAATATCCTCAGACAAAAACTAGAAAGAACCTTTCTGAGAAATTGCTTTGTGATGTGTGAATTCATCTCACAGAGTTAAAATTTCACTTCATGGAGCAGTCTGTTACCACTGTTTCTGATGCATTTGTGACGATATGTTTTGTATCACTTTGTAACTTTTCTTGACAAAGGAAATATCCTCAGATAAACACTAGAAATTCGTTATATAAGGAAAGTTTCATCTATGCGAGTTGAATAATATATCACAAAGCAGTGTCACAGAAAACTTGTTTCCAGTTTTTGTCTGAGGATATTTCATTTTTCAACATAGCCATATATATACTTTCGAATGTCCCTTGGTAGCTTTCTCTCTAAAAGGGATTCCACAATCCTCTATGAGAATAAAGGTATAACTCTGTGAGTGGAATGCACACGACACAAATCAGCTCCTCTGAAAGCTTCTCTTCAGTTTCTATCTGAAGTTATTTCCGTTTTCACCATAATCCTCATAGCGTTCCCAAAAATCCTTTCACAGACTCAACAAAAACAGTGTTAGAATGCTGCTCAATGAAAAGAGAAGCTTAACTGTGTCAGTGAAATTCACATGACAAAGAGCAGTTTCACAGAATGCTTCCTTCTGGTTTTTATCTGAGGGTATTTCTTCTTCAGCATATTCTAAAGAGCATTCCCAAATGTCCTTTCTCAGGTTCCACAGAAACATTGATCTCAAACTGCTCAATCCACAGAATGATTTAACTCTATGAGATGAATACACACATCACAATGGAGTTCCTCAGAAAGCTTCTCTCCAGTTTTCAACGGAAGACATTTCCTTGCTCACCACTGGCCTCCGGGCACCACTTAATATCCCTTCCCAGATTCCTCAAAGACAGAGTTTCCAAACTGGGCAATGCAGAGAAAGGTTTACCACTCTGAGATGAATGCACATATCACAAAGCGGTTTCTTGGAACACTTCTTTCTGGGTTTTATTTGAGGATATTTCACTTTTCACCATAGTCTTCAATGCGCACCGAAATATCACTTTTTCCGTTTTACAGGAACAGTGTTCAAACACTGCCTTATGAGAAAAGAGGTACAACTCCTCGAGTGGAATGCGCACATCACAAAGCAGTTTCTCAGAAAATTTCTCTCTGGTTTTTATCTGAAGATATTTCCTTTTTCACCATAGGCATGAATGTGATCCGAATATCCCTTAGTGGATCAGTCCATAACGGAGTTTCCAAGCTGCGTAATGTAAAGAAAGCTTTATCTATGTGCCATGAATAAACACAGCAAAAAAGAGGTTCTCAGAAAGCTACTTTCCAGTTTTTATCTGAAGATATTTCCTTTTTCACCATAGGCCTGAATGTGCTCCCTAGTGTCCCTTTGCAGGTCTGTCCATGACAGGGTTTCCAAGCTGCATAATGTAAAGAAAGCTTTTTCTATGTGAGATGAGTGCACATAACACAGAGCAGTTTCACAAAAAGCTTCTTTCCAGTTTTTGTCTGAGACTATTTACCTTTTCTCCATAGGCGTCAATATGCACCTGAATATCCCTTGGTACCTTTTACTCCAAAAGGCTTTCCACAAAGCTGTATGAGAAGAGAGATATAACACTGGGAGTGGAATGCACACATCACAAAGCAGTACCTCGGAAACATTCTCTCCAGTTTCTATCTGAACTTATTTCCTTTTTCACCATAAGCCTCAAAGCGCTCCTGAATATCCCCTCGTACACTAAAAATAAACAGTGTTAGAAAACTGCTCAATGAAAAGAGAAGCTTAACTGAGCAAGATGAATTCATACGACACATAGCAGTGTCACAGAAAGCTTCCTTCTGGTTTTTAGCTGATTATTTCTCTATATTCCAAAGACTGTTCCCAAATCTTCTTCCTCAGATTTCACAGAAACAATGATTTCAAATTGCTCAATAGAAAGAATGATTTAACTCTATGAGATGAATACACATATCACAAAGCAGTTGCTCAGAAAGCTTCTCTCAAGTTTTCATCGGAAGATATTTTCTTGCTCACCACAGGCCTCCGGGCGCCACTTAATATCGCTTTGCAGATTCATCAAAGACAGAGTTTCCAAACTGGGCAACGTAGAGTATGCTTCAACTCTGTGAAATGAATGGATATATCAGAGAGCAGTTTCTTGGAACGCTTCTTTCTGGGTTTTATTTGAGGATATTTCACTTTTTGCCACAGTCTTCAATGTTCTCCGAAATATACATCACAAAGCAGTTTCTCAGAAAGCTTCTTTCCAGTATTTATCTGAAGATATTTCCTTTTTCCCTATAGGCCTGAATGTGCTCCTGAATACCCCTTTGTGGATCCATCCATGATTGGATTTCCAAACTGTATAATATAAATAAAGTTTTATCTATGTTAGATGAATAAACGTAACAAAAAGCAGTCTCACAGAAAGCTTCTTTCCAATATTTATCTGAAGTTATTTGCTTTTTCTCCATACTCCTGAATGTGATACCAAATATCCCTTTGTGGATCCCTTTATGACAGAGTTTCCAAGCTGCATAATGTAAAGAAAGCTTTATCTATGTGAGATGAATACACATATCACAGAACAGTTTCACAGAAAGGGTTTCCACAATGTTGTATGAAAAGGGAGGTATAACACTGTGAGTGGAATCACACGTCACAAAGCAGTTCCTCGGAAAGTTTCTCTCCAGTTTCTATCTGAACATATTTCCTTTTTCACCGTAAGCCTCAAAACGCTCCCAAATATCCTTTTGCAAGCTAAATGTAAACAGTGTTAGAAAGCTACTCAATGAAAAGAGTAGCATAACTGAGCGAGAGGAATTCACACGACACATAACAGTTTCACAGAAAGTGTCCTTCTTGTTTTTATCTGAGGATATTTCTTTCTCCATATTTTAAAGAGCGTTCCCAAATGTCCTTTCTCAGGTTCCACAGGAACAGTGATTTCAAACTGCTCAAACCAAAGAATGATTTAACTATATGAGATGAATACACACATCACAAAGCAGTTCCTCAGAAAGTTAATCTGCAGTTTTCAACGGAAGACATTTCCTTGCTCACCACAGGCCTCTGGGAGACACTTAATATCCCTTCGCAGATTCCTCAAAGATAGAGTTTCCAAACTGGGCAACGTAGAGTAAGCTTTATCTCTGTGAAATGAATACACATATCAGAGAGCAGTTTCGGGGAACGCTTCTTCCTGTGTTTTATTGGAGAATATTTCACTTTTTGCCATAGTCGTCAATGCGCTCCGAAATATCACTTTTTCGGTTTTACAGGAAGAGTGTTCAAACACTGCCTCATGTGATAAGAGGTAAAATTCCCTGAGTGGAATGCACACATCGCAAAGCAGTTTCTCAGAAACATTCTCTCCAGTTTTCATCTGAAGATATATCCTTTTTCACCATAGGCCTGAATGTGCTCCCAAATGTCCCTTCGTGGATCCATCCGTGATGGAGTTTCCAAACTGCATAATATTAAGAAAGTTTTATCTATGTGAGATCAATAAACATATCTATCACAAAGCATTTTCACAGAAAGCTTCTTTCCATTTTTTGTCTGAGGATATTTCCTTTTTCACCATTGTCCTCCATATACTCTCGAATGTTCCATGGTAAGTTATTCTTTAAAAGGGATTCCCCAATCTTTTATGAGAAGAAAGGTGTAACTCTGTAAGTGCAATGCACACATCTCAAAGCAGCTCCTCGGAAAGTTTCTCTCCAGTTTCTATCTGAAGATATTGCCGTTTTCACCATAATCCTCAAAGCGCTCCCGAATATCCCTTCGCAGACTAAACAAAGACAGTGTTAGAATACTGCTCAATGAAAAGAGAAGCTGAACTGTTGGAGTGGAATTCACGTGACACGGAGCAGTTTCACAGAAAGCTTCCTTCAGAGGGTATTTCTTTTTCTGCATATTCAAAGAGCGTTCCCAAATGTCCTTTCTCAGGTTCCACAGAAACAGTGATTTCAAACTGCTCAATCCAATGAATGATTTAACTCTACAGGAATAATACGCACATCACAAAGCAGTTGATCAGAAAGCTTCTATCCAGTTTTCAACGGAAGTCATTTCCTTGTTCACCACAGGCCTCTGGGCACCACTTAATATCCCTTCACAGATTCCTCAAAGACAGAGTTTCCAAACTGGGCAATGTAGGGTAAGCTTTAGCTCTGTGAAATGAATGCACATATCAGAGAGCAGTTTCCTGGAATGCTTGTTTCTGGGTTTTATTTCAGGATATATCACCTTTTGCCATAGTTTTCAATGTGCTCCAAAATATCCCATTTTCGGTTTTATAGGAAGAGTGATCAAATACTGCCTTATGAGAAAAGAGGTATAACTCCGAGTGGAATGCACACATCACTAGCAGTTTATCAGAAAGGTTCTCTCGAGTTTTTATCTGAAGATATTTCCTTTTTCACCAAAGGCCTGAATGTGATCCTAATATCCCTTTGCAGATCCGTCCATGATGGAGTTTCCAAGCTGCGTAATGCAAAGAAAGCTTTATCTATGTGAGATGAATAAACACAGCAAAAACCAGATTCACAAAAAGCTTCTTTCCAGATTTTATCTGAAGATATTTCCTTTTTCACCATAAGCCTCAAAGCACTCCTGAATATCGCTTCGCATGCTAAACATAAACAGTGTTAGAAAACTGCTCAATGAAAAGAGCTTAACTGAGTGAGAGGAATTCAAACGACACATAGCAGTTTCACAGAATGCTTCCTTCAGGTTTCTGTCTGAGGATATTTCTTTCTCCATAATCTAAAGGGTGTTCCCAAATGTCCTTCGTCAGATTCCACAAACGGAGTGATTTCAAACTGCTCAATCCAAGGAATGTTTTAACTCTATGAGATGAATACACACGTCACAAAGCAGTTCCTCAGAAAGCTTCTCTCCAATTTTCATTGGAAGACATTTCCTTGCTCACCACCGGCCTCTGGGCACCACTTAATATCCCTTTGCAGATTCCTCAAAGACAGAGTTTTCAAACTGGGCAATGTGGAGTAAGTTTTATGTCTGTGAAATTAATGCACATATCAGAGAGCAGTTTCCCGGAAGGCTTCTTTCTGGGTTTTATTTGAGGATATTTCACTTTTCGCCATAGTATGCAATGCGCTCTGAAATATCACCTTTTCGGTTTTACAGGAGCAGTGTTCAAACACACCTTAAGAGAAAATAGGCATAACTTCCTGAGTGGAAAGCATACATCACAAAGCAATTTCTCAGAAAGCTTCTCTCCGGTTTTTATCTGAATATATTTCCTTTTTCACCATAGTCCTGAATGTGCTCCTGAATATCCCTTTGCAGATCCATCTATGATGGAGTTTCCAAGCCACGTATTGAAAGAAAGCTTTATCTATGTGAGATGAACAAACAGAGCAAAAAGCAGATTCACAGAAAGCTCCTTTCCAGTTTTAATCTGAAGATGTTTCCTTTTTCACCATAGTCCTGAATGTGATCCCAAATGTCCCTTCGAGGATCCGTCCATGACAGAGTTTCCAAGCTGCGTAATGTAAAGAAAGCTTTATCTATGTGAGATGAATACACATAGCACAGAGCAGTTTCACAGAAAGCTTCTTTCTAGTTTTTGTCTGAGGCTATTTCCCTTTTCACCATAAGCGTCAATATGCTCCCGAAAATCCGTTGGTACCTTTTTCTCCAAAAGTGTCTCCCTGATACTGTATGAGAAGAGAGGTATAACACTGTGAGTGGAATGCACACGTCACAACAGTTCCTCTGAAAGCTTCTTTCCAGTTTCTATCTGCTCATATTTCCTTTTTCACCGTAAGCCTCACAGCGCTCCCAAATATCCCTTGGCATGCTAAACACAAACAGTGTTAGAAAACTGCTCAATGGAAAGAGAAGCTTAACATAGTGAGAGGAATTCACACGATACATAGCAGTTTCACTGAAAGTTTCTTTCTGGTTTTATAGGAGGATATTTCTTTCTCCATATTCTAAAGAGCATTCCCAAATATCCTTTCTCAGATTCTGCAGAAACAGTGATTTCAAACCGCTCAATCCAAAGAATGGTTTAACCCTATGAGATGAATAGACACATCACAAAGCAGTTGCTCAGAAAGCTTCTTTCCAGTTTTCATTGGAACACATGTCTTTGCTCACCACAGGCATGTGGTGAGCAAATATCCCTTCACAGATTCCTAAAAGACAAAGTTTCCAAACTGGGCAATGTAGAGTAATCTTTAGTTCTGTGAAATGAATGCACATATCAGAGAGCAGTTTCTTGGAATGCTTCTTTCTGATTTTATCTGAGGATATTTCACTATTTGCGTAGTCTTGAATGTGCTCCAAAATATCATTTTATCATTTTACAGGAACAGTGTACAAACACTGCCTTATGAGAAAAGAGGTAAAACTCCCTATGTGGAATGCACACATCACAAAGCAGTTTCTCAGAAATCTTCTCTCCACTTTTTATCTGAAGAGATTTCCTTTTTCACCATAGGCCTGAAGGTGTTCCCAAATATCTCTTCGCGGATCCAACCATGACGGAGTTTCCTACCTGCGTAATGTAAAGAAAGCTTTATCCATGTGAGATGAATACACGTAGCACAGAGCAGTTTCACAGAAAGCTTCTTCCCAGTTTTTGTCTGAGGCTATTTCTGTTCTCACCATAGGCATCAATATGCTCCTGAATATACCTTGGTATCTTTTTCTCCAAAAGGGTTTTCCCGATGCTGTATGAGAAGAGAGGTATAACACTGTGAGTGGAATGCACATGTCACAAAGCAGTTCCTCAGAACGCTTCTCTCCAATTTCTATCTGAACATACTTTCTTTTTCACCGTAAGCCTCAAAGCACTCCTGAATAACCCTTCGCACGCTAAACACAAACAGTGCTAGTAAACTGCTCAATGAAAAGAAAAGCCTAACTGAGTGAGACGAAGTCACACGACACATAGCAGTTTCACAGAAAGCTTCCTTCTGATTTTTATCTGAGGATATTTATTTCTCGATATTCTAAAGAGCGTTCCCAAATGTCCTTCCTCAGATTCCACAGAAACAGTGATTTCAAACTGCTCAATCCAAAGACCGGTTTAATTCTATGAGATGAATACACACATCACAAAGCATATGCTCAGAAAGCTTCTCTCCAGTTTTCAATGGAAGATATTTCCTTGCTCACCACAGGCCTCCGGGCGCCACTTAATATCTCTTCGCACATTCCTCAAAGACAGAGTTTCCAAACTGGGTAATGTAGGCTAAGCTTTACCTCTGTGAAATTAATGCACATATCAGAGAGCAGTTTCTTAGAACACTTCTTTCTGGGTGTTATTTGATATTTCACTTTTCTCCATAGTTTTCAATGGGCTTCGAAATATCACTTTTTCGTGTTTAAAGGAAGAGTGTTCAAACACTACCTGATGAGAAAAGAGGTATAACTCCCTCAGTGGAATGCACACATCACAAAGCAGTTTCTCAGAGAGCTTCTTTCCAGTTTTTAACTGAAGATATTTCCTCTTTCACCATAGTACTGAATGTGCTCCCAAATGTCCCTTTGCAGATCCGTCCATGATGGATTTTCTAGGCTGTGTAATGTAAAGAAAACTTTATCTATGTGAGATGAATAAACATAGCAAAAAGCAGATTCATATAAAGCTTCTTTCCAGTTTTTATCTGAAGATATTTCCTTTTTCACCATAGTCCTGAATGTGCTCCCTAATGTCCTTTCATGGATACATTCATGACAGCTTGTCCAAGGTGTGAAATGTAAAGAAATCTTTATCTATGTGAGATGTATAAATATATCTATCACAAAGCCATTTCAAAGAAAGCTTCTTTTCAGTTTCTGTCTGAGAATATTTCCTTTTTCACTATAGCCATCCATATACTCTCGAATGTCCCTTGGTAACTTTTTCTCCAAAAGAGTTTCCCCAATCCTCTATGAGAAGAAAGGTATAACTCTGTGAGTGGAATGCACATGTCACAAACCAGCTCCTCGGAAAGCTTCTCTCCAGTTTCTATCTGAGCACATTTCCTTTTTCACCATAAGACTGAAAGCACTCCCGAATATCCCATTGCAGACTAAACACAGTGTTAGAATACTGCTCAATGAAAAGAGAAGCTGAACTGTGTGAGTGGAATTAACACGACACAGAGCAGTTTCACAGAAAACTTCCTTCTGGTTTTTACCTGAAGGTATTTCTTTTTCAGCATATTCGAAAGACCGTTCCCAAATGTCCTTGCTTAGGTTCGACAGAAACTGTTATTTCCAACTACTCGATTCAAAGAATGATTTGACTCTACGAGATGGATACACACATTACAATGCAGTTGCTCAGAAATCTTCTCTCCAGTTTTCAATGGAAGATATTGTCTTGCTCTAAACAGGCCTGTGGGCACCACTTAATGTCCCTTCGAAGATTCCTCAGAGACAGAGTTTCCAAATTTGACAATGTGGAGTAAGCTTTAACTATGTGAAATGAATGCACATATCAGAGAAAAGTTTCTTGGAACTCTTCTTTCCAGGTTTTATTTGAGGATATTTCACTTTTCACCATAGTCTCCAATGCACTCCGAAATATAACTTTTTGGGTTTTACAGTAAAAGTGTTCAAACACTACCTTATGAGAAAAGAGGAATAACTCCCTGAGTGGAATGCACACATCACAAAGCAGTTTCTCAGAAAGGTTCTCTCCAGTTTTTATCTGAAGATATTTCCATTTTCTCCATAGTCCTGAATGTGCTCCCGAATGTCCCTTCGTGAATCCCTCCATAACGGAGTTTCCAAGCTGCATAATGTAAAGAAAATTTTATCTATGTGAGATGAATAAACATAGCAAAAAGCAGATTCACAGAATGCTTCTTTCCAGCTTTTACCTCAAGATATTTCCTTTTTCACCATAGTCCTGAATGTAATCCCGAATGTCCCTTCGCAGATCCATCCATGA
The DNA here is from genome assembly GCF_008728515.1 of Papio anubis. Classification (NCBI taxonomy): domain Eukaryota; kingdom Metazoa; phylum Chordata; class Mammalia; order Primates; family Cercopithecidae; genus Papio; species Papio anubis. The sequence goes on along the minus strand of NW_022159129.1, from coordinate 9,763 downwards.
CAGAGTTTCCAAGCTGCGTATTATAAAGAAAGCTTTATCTATGTGAGATGAATACACATAGCACGGAGCCATTTCACAGAAAGCTTCTTTTCAGTTTTTTTTCTGAGGCTATTTCCCTTTTCACCGTAAGCATCAATATGCTCCTAGATACCTCTTGGTACCTTTTCCTCCAAAAGGGTTTCCCCAGTGCTGTATGACAAGAGAGGTATAACACTATGAGTTGAATGCACACGTCACAAAGCAGTTTCTTGGAGAGTTTCTCTCCACTTTCTATCTGAACATATTTCTTTTTTGACCGTGAGCTTCAAAGTGCTCCCGAATATCCCTTTGCACGCTAAACATAAACAGTGTTAGAAAACCGCTCAATGACAAGAGAAGCTTAACTGAGTGAGAGGAATTCACACGACACATAGCAGTTTCACAGAAAGCTTCCTTCTGGTTTTTGTCTGAGGATATTTCTTTTTCCATATTCTAAAGAGCGTTCCGAAATGTCCTTCCTCAGATTCCACAGAAGCAGTGATTTCAAACTGGTGAATCCAAAGAATGGTTTAACTCTTTGAGATGAATACACACATCACAAAGCAGTTGCTCTGAAACCTTCTATTCAGTTTTCATCGGAAGTCATTTCCTTGCTCACCACAGGCCTCCGGGCACCACTTAATACCCCTTCGCAGATTCCTCAAGGACAGAGTTTCCAAAACTGGGCAATGTAGAGTAAGCTTTAACTCAGTGGAATGAATACACATATCAGAGATCAGTTTCTTGGAATGTTTCTTTCTGTGTTTTATTTGAGGATATTTCACTTTTCACCCTCGTCTACAATGAGCACCGACATATCACTTTTTCGGTTTTACAGGAACAGTGTTCACACACTGCCTTATGAGAAAAGAGGTATAACTCCCTGAGTGGAATGCACACATCAAAAAGTAGTTTTTGAGAAATCTTCTCTCCAGTTTTTATCTGAAGATATTTCCTTTTACACCATAAGCCTGCATGTGCTCCAGAGTGTCCCTTCATGGATTCGTCCATGGCAGAGTTTCTAAAATGCGTAATATAAAGAAAGTTTTTTCCTATATGAGATGAATAAACATAGCAAAAAGCAGATTCACAGAAATTTTCTTTCCAGTTTTTATCTGAAGATATTTCCTTTTTCACAATAGTCCTGAATGTGCTCCCGAATATCCCTTTACGGATCCATCCATGACAGAGTTTCCAACCTGTGTAATGTAGAGAATGTTTTATCTATGTGAGATGAATACACATATCACAGAACAGTTTCACGGAAAGGGTTTCCCGATGCCATAAGAGAAGGAAGGCATAACACTGTGAGTGGAATGCACACATCACAAAGCAGTTCCTCGGAAAGCTTATCTCCAGTTTCTATCTGAACATATTTCCTTTCTCACCATAAGCCTCAAAGTGCTCCTGAATATCCCTTCCTACACTAAACACAAACAGTGTTAGAAAACTGCTCAATGAAAAGAGGAGCTTAACTGAGCGAGAGGAATTCACATGACACATAGCAGTTTCACAGAAACCTTCCTTCTGTTTTATATCTGAGGATATTTGTTCTCTATATTCTAAGGATCATTCCCAAATGTACCTCTTCAGATTACACAGAAGCAGTGATGTCAAACTGCTCAATCCAAAGAATCATTTAATTCTATGAGATGAATACACACAGCACAAAGCAGTTGCTCAGAAAGTTTTTCTCCAGTTTTCATCGGAAGACGTGTCATTGCTACCCACAGGACTCCGGTTGCCACTTAATATCCCTTCATGGATTCCTCAATGACAGAGTTTAGTAACTGGGCATTGTAGAGTAAGATTTAACTCTGTGAAATGAATGCACATATCAGAGAGCAGTTTCCTGGAACGCTTCTTTCTGGGTGTTATTTGAGGATATTTCACTTTTCTCCATAGTCTTCAATGTGCTCCGAAGTATCACTTTTTCGGTTGTACAAGAACAGTGTTCAAACACTGCCTTATGATAAAAGAGGTATAACTCCCTGATTGGAATGCACACATAACAAAGCAGTTTCTCAGAAAGCTTCTCTCCAGTTTTTACCTGAAGTTATTTCATTTTTCACCATAGTCCTGAATGTGATCCCGAATGTCCCTTCGCCGATCCATCCATGAAAGAGTTTCCAAGCTGGGTAATGTAAAGAAAGCTTTATCTATGTGAGATGAATACACATATCACAGAGCAGTTTCATAGAAAGCTTCTTTCCAGTTTTTGTCTGAGGCTATTTCCCTTTTCACCATAGGCGACAATATGCTCCCAAATATACCTTGGTACCTTTTTCTCTAAAAGGGTTTCTCTGATGCTGTATGAGAAGAGAGGTATAGCATTGTGACTGGAATGTACACGTCACAAAGCACTTCCTTGGAAAGCTTCTCTCCAGTTTCTCTCTGAACATATTTCCTCTTTAACCATAAGCCTCAAAGCACTCCCGAATATCCCTTTGTACCGTAAACATAAACAGTGTTAGGAAACCGCTCAAGGAAAAGAGAAGCTTAACTGAGTGAGAGGAATTCACATGACACATAGCAGTTTCACAGAAAGCTTCCTTCTGGTTTTTATCTGAGGATATTTATTTCTCCATATTCTAAAGAGCGTTCCCAAATGTCCTTCCTCAGATTCCACAGAAACAGTGTCTTCAAACTGCTCAATCCAAAGAATGATTTAACACTATGAGATGAATACACACATCACAAAGCAGTTTCTCAGAAAGCTTCTCTCCACTTTTTATCTGAAGAGATTTGGTTTTTCATGATAGGCCTGAATGTGATCCCGAATATCCCACCGTGGATCCATCCATGACAAAGTTTCCAAGCTGCATAATGTAAAGAAAGCTTTATCTATGTGAGATGAATAAATATAGCAAAAAGCAGATTCACAGAAAGCTTCTTTCCAGTTTTTATCTGAAGATATTTCCTTTTTCACCCTAGTCCTGAACATGCTCCCGAATGTCCCTTCACGGATCCGTCCATGACAGAGTTTCCAAGCTGCCTAATGTAAACAAAGCTTTATCTACATGAGATGAACAAACATAGCAGAAAGTAGATTCACAGAAAACTTCTTTCCAGTTTTTGTCTGAGGCTATTTCCCTTTTCACCATAGGCGTCAATATGCTCCCAGATATAAGGCTGAAAACACTTTTTAGGAAAATCTCTTAAGGTATATTTCAAATCCTTTCGGAGCCTATAGTGAAAAGCTGTGTATCCCCAGATAAAAATTAGAAAGAAGCTATCTCTGAAACCACTCTGCAATGTGTGGATTCATCTTAGCAGGTTGGAAACATTTTGTAGAAACTATGATGGGATATTTTGGAGTCCATAGAGGCCAAAGGGGGAAAAAAAAAAAAAACAAAGAAGAAAACAAGAAAGAAGCTATCTGTTAAGCCTCTTTCCAATGTGTGCATTTATCTCACAGAATGAACTCAACATTTCTTTTGATTAAGCAGGTAGAAGACACTCTTTTTGTAGAATCTGTGAAGGTATGATTGGGAGCACAATGAGGTCAAGAGTGAAAAATTGAATAGCACAGGTAAAACTAGAAATAATCTTATCTTTGAAGCTGCTTTGCAATATGTGGATTCACCATCACAGAATTAAACCTTTATTATAATTCAGCAGAATGGAGACACTGTTTCCGTAAAAAGTACAAAGAGATATTTGGGAGCCCTATAGTGGAAAACTGAATACCCACAGATTAAAAAGTAGAACGAGGCAGAAGTTATCTGTGAAATGGATTTGTGATATATGTCTTCATGTCACTGAGGCAAATCTTTCTTTGGATTCAGCAGGTTTCGAACACTTTTTGTACAATCCACAAAATTATAAGGAAGTCCTTTGAGGCCCGCAGTGAAAAACTTAATATCTCTGAATTAAAAAGTGGAAATAGGCCAGGTGCGGTGGCTCAAGCCTGTAATCCCAGCACTTTGGGAGACTGAGACGGGTGCATCACGAGGTCAGGAGATCGAGACCATCTTGGCTAACACGGTGAAACCCTGTCTCTACTAAAAAATACAAAAAACTAGCTGGGCGAGGTGGCGGGTGCCTATAGTCCCAGCTACACGGGAGGCTGAGGCAGGAGAATGGCATAAACCTGGGAGGCAGAGCTTGCGGTGAGCTGAGATCCGGCCACTGCACTCCAGCCCGGGTGACAGAGCAAGACTCTGTCTCAAAGTAAAACTGGAAATAATCTAGGAAACTGCTTTGCAATTTTTAAATTTATCTCAGTTCCACATTTCTTTTGATCCAGCATGCTGAAAACACTTTTTTTGTAGAATCTAATTAAGAATTTTTGGGAACATATTTTGTCTCCTAAATAATGATTTTCCCAGGAATAAACCAGAAAGAAGTTATCTGTGACATGTAGATTCTTCTCAGAAAGCTACACCACCCTTTTGATTAAACATGTTTAAAATACTCTTTTGGTAATATCTGCAAAGGAGCAATTTTAACTGCATTGTTACTTATAGTGGAAAACAGAATATCCCCAGATAAAAATTGGAAAGAAGCTGCTGTGAATAGTGCCGAATAAACATTCATGTGTTTTTGTCTTAATAGCAGAATGATTTATAATGCTTTTGGTATATACCAAGTAATGGGATGGCCGGGTCAAGTGGAATTTCTAATTGTAGATCCTTGAGGGATCACAAAGACTTGGAATCAACCCAAATGTCCATCAGAGACAGACTATTAAGAAAATGTGGCATATGTACACCATGGAATAATCTGCAGACATAAAAATTTATGAGTTTGTGTCCTTTGTAGGGACATGGATGCAGCTGGGAAACAGTATTGTCAGCAAACTACCACAAGAACAGAAAACCAAACGTTTCTTTTGATGCAGCAGTTTGGAAACACTGTTTTTGTATAATCTGTTTAGGAAAATTTGGGAGCCACTTTGTGGACTACAGTGAAAAAGAGAACATCCTCATATGAAAGCTAGAAAGAAGCTATCCGTGAAACATTTTGCAATGTGTGGCTTCATCTTACACAGTTGAAACTTAGTTTTTAATTCTTCCTGTGGGAAACATTTTTTGTAGAATCTCCAAAGAGACATTTTGGAGCACCTTGAGGCTTAGAGTGAAAATGGAAAAGGCCCAGATAAAAACTAGAAAGAAGCTATCTGTGAAATTACGTTAAGTCATGTTGATTTATTTCACAGAGTTAAAACTTTCCTTGGATTCAGTGTGTTAGAAACACTTCTTTTTTTGAGTCTGTGAAGGGATATTTGGGAGCCCCTTCAACCCTATGGAGGAAAACAGTGTATCCGCAGACAGGAACCACAAAGAAGCTATCTGTGAAACTGTATTACAACATGTTGATTCAGCTCACGGAGTTCAATCTTCATTTTTATTCAACACTTTGGGAACACCTTTTTTGTAGGATCTGAGAAAAGATATTCAGGAGTTCCCTAGGGCCTGTACTGGAAAATTAAATATCCCCCAATAAAAAACTAGAAAGAAACTATCTAGAAGGCTGCGCTGCTGTTATTCGCTTCATGTCACAGGGTAAAATCCTTCTTTTGGTTCAGCAAGTAGGCAACACTCTTTTTCTAGAATCTGCAAAAAACACTTTAGAACCCATTGAGACCTATAGAGAAAATTCGAATATCCTCACATTGAAAACTAAAGACTCCCCACCTCGTGAAACCATTTTCAAAGGTGAGGATTCTTCAGAGTTGGAACAGTTTTTTATTATATATTATTATTATCAGGTTTGGAGTACCGCTTGGAGACCCTAATAAGACATAATTGAGTCCGCTGAGTTCATACTGAAATATTTTATCCCTTTTGGTGATAAAACCAGGAGGCAACCCATTCGTGAAACTGAAACTCCTTGCAATTTGTCGTTATTCACACAGTTAACCTCACAGAGTTTAACTTTTCTTTTATCTCAGCAGGCTGAAAACCTCTTTTATTGAAGCTGTGAAGTGATATTTTGCAGTGAATTGACATCTATAGTGAAGAATATAGCATCCACAGATAAGAACTACAAACAAGCTCTTTGAGAAAATATTTATGATGTCTGTATTCATCTCCCAGTGATAAACCTTCTTTTTCAGCAGGTTGGAAACACTCATTTGAGAACGTGAGGGATATTTTGGAGAATCTGTGAGGACATTCTTTGATGCCTATAGGCAAAACAAATATCCCAGATGAAAGTAGGGGATATTTATGTTTAAAGAATATTTGCAGCCCACTGACCATTTCCTCTCAAAAACAGAATATCATGAAAACTGGAGCAGAATGTGAAACTGCTTTATGATATGTCCATTCATCTCTCGAATTATTCTTTATCCAGCATGTTGGAAAACAACCTTTTAAACTATCTGCAAAGAAATATTTAAGAAAATTTTAATTTATGAGATAAAGCCACTCATTGGAAAAGAAGTTTCACCTGTAGTAATTTCTTTATCAAGCTTATCTTGGGACTTCAATTTTTCCCTTAAAACCTAACAGGGCTCCCTGGAATGTCCCTTCAAAGATTCTACAATAAGTGTGTTTCCAACCTGTTGAATTAAAAGAAAAGTTTTACTCAGTGAAATCAATCCACACATCACAAAGCATTTCACTGGTGGCTTCTTTCTAGTTTTTATCAGGGCACATTTTTTCACCATAGGCTACAAGGGACTCTAGTATGTCTTTCACAGATTCTACAGAAACAGTGTTTCCAGTCTGCTGAATCAAAAAATAATTTTACCTCTGTGAGATGAATGCACATAAAACAAAGCAGTTTCACAGACAGTTCCTCTTTATTTTTTATCTGGAAATATTTTGTTTTGCACCATAGACCTCTAGCGGCTCCCACATATCCTTTAGCAGGTACGACAAAGGAGTGTTTCCAAGCTAATTAATCAAAAGAAAGGTTTAACTCTGTGAGATGATTCCACACATCACAACTTTCTTTCACAGACAACTTCTCTCTAGAATTTATATATGCATATTCTGTTTTTCACTGTAAGCAACAATGGGATCCCAAATGTCCCTTGTTAGTTTCTAAGAAAAGTGTTTATAACCTGCTGAATAAAAGAAAGCATTAACTCTGTGGGATGAATCCACAAATGTCACAGTGGTTTCACACTTCCTTCTATTTTTTATCCAAGGATATTCAGTTTGTCACTCTAGGCCCCAATGGACTTCAAATGGTCCCTTCCCAGATCTAAAATAAATGTTTTTTGCAAACTGCTGAATCAGAAGTTTACTTTTGTTAGATATATCCATGCATCAAAAAGCAGTTTCTTGTTTTAACCTGGAGATATTCATATTATCACTAAAGGCCAAAATGGGTTCCAAAATTTCCCATTGCAGACACTACAAAAAGAATGTTTCCAACATTCTGAATAAAAAGAAAGGTTTAACTCTGTAAGATGAATCCACATATCACAAAGCTGTTTCACTGATAGATTCTTCCTAGTTTTTATCTGGTGCTATTACATTGTTCACTGTATTCTTCAAAGGGCTTCCAAATTTCCTTTCACAAATTATACAAAAATGGTATTTGCACCCTGCTAAATGAAAAGAAAGTTTTACTTTTGTTAGATGAAGCCACACAGACCCAAGAGCTTACCCAGCTAGCTTCTTTCTAGTTTTTATCCATGCATATTCTGTTCTTTTGATAGGGCTCAATGGGCTCCCAAATTTCCCTTCACAGAGTGTACCAAAAGAGTGCATCCAATCTGTTGAATGAAAATAAATGTTTCACTGTGTAACAGAAACCCACACAACACAAAGCAGTTTCACAGATAGCTTTTATGTGGTTTTCATCAAGAGATTTTCAGTTTTCTCTTAGAAATCTCAATGTGCTCTAAAATGTCCCCTCACATATGCTACAAAAACAGTCTTTTCATTTTCTGAATCACAAGAGAGTTTGCACTAAGTGAATTGAATTCAGATATAACTACGCTGTTTCATACATAGATTCTCTGTGGCTTTTGCATGGAATATTTTGTTTTTCACTATAGGCTTCAACTGGCATCCATACGTCCCTACACAGACTCATAAAAAACAGTGTTTCCTATCTGCTGAATAAAAATTTACTCTGTGAGTTGAATACATATATCAAAAAGCAGTTTCAAAACTAGTTTCTTCCTTGTTTTATCTGGGGATATTTACATTATCATCATAAGTTCTCCAAAGGTCTCTTTGCAGTTTCTCCAAAGGATTGTTACAACTTACTCAAACATCACAAAGCAGTTTCACAGATATGCTTTTTCTAGTTTTTTTTTTTTTCTGTGAATATTTAGTTTTTCACTATAGGCCTGAATGGACTCCCGTATGTCCCATCGTGGATCCTGCAAAAAGACAGCTTCTGCGCTGCTGAATGAAAGGAAAAGTTATCTTTTTGAGATAAATCCACTTATTGCAAATTGATATAACATTTTCCTTCTTTCTAGACTGAATCAAGGGATAGTCAGTTTTTCCCTATAGGTCTTAACGGTCTTATAGTGTCTCAAACCTGCTCCTTTGCAGATTCTACAAAAAGTGTGTCTCCAACCAACTGACTGAAAAGAAAGGTTTAAATCTTTGAGATGAATCCACAAATAGCAAAGCAGTTTCACAGATAGCTTCTTTCTATTTTTTATTTGCGTACATTATTATAAGCTGATATGGGCACCCAAATATAACTTCAGAGATTCGACAAAAAGCATATGTCCAACTTGGTGAGTCAAAAAACTTTGATTCTGTGAAATAAATCGACACATTGCAAACAATTTCACAGATACTTTCTTTGTAGTTTTTAACTGGGGATATTCCTTTTTTTCCCTATGTGCTACAATTGGCTCTAAGTGTCCTTTCACAGATTCTATAAAAAGAGTCTTTCTAACATGCTGAATTAAAAGAAACATTTAGCACTGTGAGATGGATTCACTCATCTCAAAGCAGTTTCACAGATCGGTTCTTTTTGGTTTTTATCTGAGGCTGCATTGTTTTTCACTTTAGGCCTCAGTGGCTTTCACTATGTCCTTTTGCAGATATTACAAGAGAGTGTTTCCAACCAAATAAATCAAGAAAAACCTTTAACCTGGTGAGATGAATTCACATATACCAAAGTGGTTCCACAGACAGCTTCTTTCTGGTTTTTACTTACGGATACTTTGTTTTCCACTGCAGGCCTAAAGAGCCTCCAAAACGGACCCTTGCAGATTCTGAAAAAGAGCGTTACCAACCTGTTGAATCAAAAGAAATGTTTAACTCTGTGATATGAAAGCACGTATCACAAAGCAAATTCACAGATATTTATTTCAAGATTTTAACTGGACATACTTTTTTTGCGTATAATCTTCAATGTGTTCACAAATTTCATTTCACAAGTTCCAAAAAAGGATTTCCCAAAGCACTGAATCAAAAGAAAATTTTCACTCTGTGAGATGAATCCACACATTGCAAAGCAGTTTTGCCAATAGCTTCTTTGTAGTTTTCATCTGTGGATAGACAGTTTTTACCCTGTAAGTTTCAATGGTCTCAGAAATGTCCAGGGTCGATTAAAGAAATAATTCCTTTCCACCCAGCTGAGTCAAATGAAGTTGAACTCTGGGAGATGAAGCCACACATTGGAAAGTGATTTCACAGTTTCTTTCTAGTTTTTATCCGAGGATATTCGGTTTTTTCACTATAGGTTTCAAAGGCCTCTCTAGTGTCTCTTAAATGATTTTTCCAAAAAAATAGAGCCTTTCCAATCACTTGAATTAAAAAAAAAAATATCTGTACAAGATGAATCCAGACATCACAAAGTGGCTTAACACAAA
>NW_022159128.1:0-5000 GCF_008728515.1 Papio anubis | reverse complement strand
TATCTAATGCAGGTTTATCATTAGAACCAGGCATAGGCATAGTTGAAGCAAGACAAATGTTTACAAGGATTAAATTAACATGTGGGTAGTGAGACAGGTGAAACCCGTAATACTCTAAGAATTCAAATGATGAAAATGTCAAAAGCTGACAAACACTATGGGGAAGTATTGTTTTGTAGGAGCCCTTGGCAAAGGCTTCCATCACACCCCATGAATACTATTTGTTGAATTTATATATAAGGAAAGGCCAAGAAAACCTTCTGGTTTTCTTTATATGTGTATGTTTGGGGGAAAGCAAAGCAGTGGGAGGAAGATGAAACAAACAAATAAACCAAATAAACATAGCAAAGTAAATCACATCACCTCAAGGGATTTGGACTCAGAAAAACCATCTAGACTTAAATCTTTTAACTTGTTTGATTTTTAACTTTTTTTTTCAAATGTGATACTAATATATGTCGCTTGGAAATGACTACAGTGATAGCCAGTTTTCAGGGTTATGAGTATTTAATGACATGAAATATGCAAAATGCCTTGTGCAGTATGGGACACAGATCACATGTTCAGCAGGGATTTGCCCTCATCCCCTTTTGTCCTCATGTTCCTTTGTGTCCACCACATTGGTATTAAATAGCTGACTTTAATTATAACTGCTTAACTGACATAGAAACTGGATAAGCTCAGGGAAGTCCTGGGTGGAAGCCTCTGGTTTGGTGGTGAAGTGGTGACAGCGTGATAAGAATTGGGCTCACAGCAACTCTAGTTAGGACACAAAGTGTCCCAGCTTCTTCAGAGTGTGAACCTCAGTGCTGTGGTTCCTCTGGAGAGGGAGGGGAAGGTGGTTGGAAGTAGTGAGGCTTTCTAGGGTCATTGGTTAAAATGACGTTCTACTGATGGCACAAATTGTTTTCACATCTTAGGTATACTGAAGAAATGAAAACATAAATAAATCACATTTTTGATATCATGGTGCAAAACCAATGAAAGAACTAGAACTACTTTAATAGTGAGGGGAAAAGTGATGTGAAATTTACATTTAAATATGCTTACTGATTTTTCATTTGCATACAATTAGTGAACTAAAGAACAAAAGTTTCTAAAGATCAGAAGACGCCTTTGAAAAATGCAAAATTCCATTTTTCTAATAATTGCAATTTTTAAAAGAATTAGTAATTAATACAACATTGGCTTAATGTATTCTTAAAAGAGGCCTGGTGACTTCCAAAAATAGTTTAGGAAAGAAAAAAAAAAGTTTTGTATTTCTCTGTGTTGTTTTAAGCTGTTACATGGGATCATTTAGTCATATTTAACAAATCAACAATGCTTAACTAAGGTAGATATTGCTTAAGTCTGGCTCTATTTCTACCACATTCAAGAAAGACTCTGGCTTCACCTTGCCTCCATGAACAGCTTGACTGAGATTTGAGTCTCGGATTGCGTCTTGTCAGTAATTCTATGTGCCTCAGCCATGTTGCCTGAATTGGAGAGATCAATGGTACCAATCTCATTTTCTTCCTCTTCTTTCTATTCTTAAAGGTGCTGGACATAAACTCAAGATTGGCTTCCTATGCTCTTTCAGTGCTTCTTAGATTTTAATTCATTTAAGAGGAGAATGGTTTGGAATGATCATAAAGGTGTTTTCATTTTTGTGGGCTTTTGTGTGGCAACCCCAATTCAGAGGCACAATTGTTATGAAGAGACACTTAGGATTGTCCAGGTAATTTTTTATTTAATTAATTAATTATTTATTTATTTTTGAGACGGAGTCTCACTCTGTCACCCAGGCTGAAATGCAGTGATGCTATCTGGGCTCACTGCAATCTCCACCTCCCAGGTTCAAGTGATTCTCCTGCTTCAGCCTCCTGAGTAGCTGGGACTAGAGGCGCGTGCCAACACGCCTGGCTAAATTTTTGTATTTTTTAGTAGAGATGGGGTTTCACTGTGTTAGCCAGGATGGTCTGGATCTCCTGACATCATGATCTGCCCACCTCGGCCTCCTAAAGTGCTGGGATGACAGGCGTGAGCCACCAAACCTGGCCATCCAGGTAATTTTTTTCCTCTATTTAAACGTATTGAAATCAGAACAACATCAGTTAACTTATCATAGCTTCTTACAATTAACATTTTGTAATGAAGAAACATGGATAATTGTAGTGAATAGCGACTTTACAGCAAGTGATTTACCTCTTTTATCCTCAGTTTGTTCCCCTCCAAAATGGTAAAATTCATGCATACCTCAAAAAATCCTAACTGGAACCGACATGTGGCCTTCTATGCAAAAGGCACAAAGGCACAGTACTTGATAGTCAGTAGATGCTTAGTATATGTTGGTTTAATTATTTTTCTGTGATGGCCTAAGAAATACTGAACTTCATGGCAAGAGGACAGTTTGGACTGGGGAGGATGGCACAGATATCAAGTTAGCCTAGATAGAGAAAATCCAAGACAATCATAAAATAACGAAGGAGTACAGTTGTACATACATTCTTTAGATAATCAGAGATACGTTAAATGGGTTAAAACAATAAAATTTTAGCTATCATTCCAGTTTATGTTTTTTGGTAGTTGGGTCTCTTGCTTTTTTCAGCACTTTCAGAGAGCTTTGCTAATAAAACCACATACCTTTTTAACCCATCTTGAAACATGAAATCAATATTTTTCACTAATCCAAGGAAGCACATATTTGAAAACCACTGAATGAAGGAGTGTGGCCAGCTTTTAAACTATCCAGATGCTTGAAGCTATTCTGGATATCTTAGCTTTCATAGGTTCAGACAGATCTCTTCCGCTGGCAAATTTCTCCATCCCAACCCTGTCTCAGGGGGTAAGCTTGAGAGATATTGTACATCACCAGCTGAGTCATATCATTTAGGGTGACCGATGAGGTTTTACCTAAAATAAAGAGGATGCTGTGCTCATGAGTTTTGTTTGACTGGCATCAGAGACGTTTGAGAACATTTTTGACCATGACAGAAATCTTATGCCAACAGCTCAGTCTCCTACCGTGACTGTTTGAAGAACAGTGCGTAGCACAAAGTACGGTACTCAATAAACACTATTCTTAGTCACTGGAGTCAAAGGGCAAAGGAGATTGAGCCTCAGGAAGGAACTAATGAGGATCCAGTGAGCTGTCCATAACTTCCTTAGACACTTGTAGGCTCAGTGAAGGTAGTCTTTCCATCTTCAAAGCCAGCAATGGAGCATCTCCTTTAGGAAGACCTCAGTGCTGTCTAAGGGCTCATCTGGTTAGGTCACGTCAATCTAAATTCTCCCTTTTTTTGACATCAACTACGTGGTATAACATAACTTCATCAATTAGAGTTCATGGACATGACTCTCTAATTATATTCATGAACCCAGGAATAATTCAGGGCATGTATTTTATGGAGTGGGAATCTTGAAAATTATCTTATAATGCTGACTCCCACAGATGGGACACCTGAGATTACCTGTAGTAGACACTGTCATCCTCATCTTCACAAGGTTGCTATTTAAAGGAACAGGAGTTAGAAACTGAATTTGAGAACTGTCTTAACACAAGTTACACAAAAGCCATTTATTTTTTGAAGGCAAAGCACTTCCTTTATTCATTAGGTTTTATGGGAAATGGGATTTAGAAAAACTTTACGCAGAACAACATTTTATAGATTCCCAGATTATGCAAAGATAAAAATGAAATTAGTTCTCAAGGGCAACAGAGATGGTTGTGAACAAAGGAAAGAAGACAGCAAATCAAGGACTTCTTGCTGAAGCTATAGAAAACAAAGGCTGAAAGCAAACAAAGCAATTCCATAAAATTGAGTTACTTTTAGATACACAGAACAGAATTACACACATATATAAGACAGTAGTCGAGGATGGTTAAAACACAGAGATATACTGTAAGGAGGAATGTGACCCCACTTTTTGATATCTAATTGCTGGCAACTTTAAAGTCTCACCCTCTCCTCTTCCCCTTGTGCCCCACAATGGGCAAGCTGATGAAAAGGCTGGTGTTTCTTTCTTTGGTGCCAATGGGCGATTAAAACCATTCAGCCGCTAAGCCGAGAAGGAGTCAGTCAGAGAGCCCTGGGCCAGAGCTCCAGGGGCTCTGGGAGTGGCTACTCGGCGAGTGGGACAGTCGGATTTCCAGTAGGGTCTCCCACAGGTGGGACACGGCTTTGGAGGAATCCCGGGCTGCGGGCATTCCTTGGCCCAGTGGCCAGATTTCCGGCACTTGTAGCAAGCTCCTGGGGGAGAAGATTCTGGAGGAACCCCTGGCAGCTGCGGTTCAGGCATTTGGAGTTGTGTGCTGGAGACGTGGCTGGGGTTTGTCTCACAGTGGAGGCAAGGAATTGCAACTCAGAAATGAGTTGCTACTTGGCTGCCTCTACTCTATTATTGCACACCTTGAAGGCGAGGTTCATTAAGTCCTGTTTTGGGGTTTGAGGGCCGGAATTTAATTTTGGGGGTTTATTTAATGTCGGGAGCAGATTGGGTAATAAAATAAAATGCATATTAAGAATAAGACGGCCTTCTGACCTTTCAGGGTCTAGGGCTGAAAAGCGTCTCAGGATTGCTGCTAAACAGGCCATGAACTGGGCTAAGTTTTTCATATTTGATGAAAAAGAGCCTAAACGCTAACTGACCTGGGAGAGGTCAGATAAAGAAAAAGGAGCATTAACCTTGGAGCCTTTAGCTCCAGCCACTTTTTTAGGAGGAAATTGCTGGGCAGGTGGGGGAGGGCTAGTCGAGGAACGAAACTGTAAGCCAGACTGGTGTGAGGAGGGGAGGTGATAAAAGGACTATAGGGTGGGGGAGCAGAGACTGAGGAAAAGTTGGGACCTAGCTCGGCCTGGCGAGGAGAGGAGAGGTCAGATGGGTCTGTAGAAGGAAGATTAGAAAGACTCAGCGACGCTTGGGGTTGGGACTGAGGGGACAGGCGGGAGGGAAAGAAGGAAGATTTGGGACGAGTTGCATTGGGAACAGAGAACGCCTGGACGTCAGGCACCTCAGACCGT
>NW_022159127.1:0-132808 GCF_008728515.1 Papio anubis | reverse complement strand
GGCCAGCAAATGTTTTCTGTAAAAGGCCAAACAGTAAATACCTTGGGCTCTGTCGGATAGGCATATCGTCTCTGTTGCAACTACTCAGCTCTGCAGTTATAGCGTGAAAGCAGCCACAGACAATATATAAATGAATGAGCATGGCTGTGTTCCAATAAAACTTTATTTATGAATACTAACAATTTGAATTTCATACAGTTTTAATATCTCAAAATATTATTCTTTTGATTACTTTTCCAACCTACAAAAATGGAAAAAAAAAAAAAAAAAAAAGGCCAGGTGTGGCTGCTCATGCCTGTAATCCAGCATTTTGGGAGGCCTAGGCTGGAGGATCGCTTGAGCTCAGGACTTTGAGACTAGTCTGGGCAACATGGCGAAACCCCATGTCTACAGAAAAATTAAAAAAATTAGCTAGGCATGGCAGCATGCACCTATAGTCTCAGCTACTTGAGAGGCTGACATGGGAAGACCGTTTGAGCCCAGCAGGTTGAGGCTGCAGTGAGCAGTGATTGCACAATTGCACTCCAGCCTGGGCAGTGGAGCGATACCCTGTCTCACACACACACACAAAAAGCAAACAAACAAACAAACATTCTTAACTTGCAGATCTTACAAAAACAGAGAGTGGACTGGGTTCAGCCCATAGACTGTAATTTGGCAACCCTTGCTTTACAAAAACCATCTATTTCTTGCTTACATTACATGTTGGTGACTACAGGGCAGCTTCCATGCTCACCCTACGACCTAGGCTGAGCTGCAAGAGCAGCCCCTACTTGGGTCATAATGTTTTTGCAGCAGAGAGGAAGAACAAGATTGCTGGTGAAAATGCATCATGCCTCTTAAAGCTCCTGCTCAGAGCTGGCATGTTGTCACTGCTTACATTCCATTGGCCCAAGCAGGTCCCAAAGCCAAGCCAGCCACTGGGGCAGGGAACTGCACTCTGCCTACAGAGAGTCATTGAAAGTCATAGCAATGGGTGGAAATGTATAATCCTCTCGGGGTGAAGGAGGGAACACTTGGAAAGAGTAATACAGTATACCATCCTGAATAACACCTTCTCCCAACACACATTAGGACAATACTAGTCAAAGTGTGGTCCAAGGAATGATGTATATGGTCTATGGTGAATACAGAAAGCGAGAGCAAGCATTTTAAAAGTTTTATAGCAATTTGATATTGCTGCAATAAATAGGCCCTCAAGAGGTTGGGAACAAAAATAATCTGGTTCTTTACCACAAAAACGCCACATTAGCAGACAGAGTAGCCAATACTCCAGGGAACATGCATGACTTTACAGGACAAAATACAATCACCATGAGAAAAAGGGTAAGCTGGCCAGGCACAGTGGCTCACGCTTGTAAACCCAACATTTTGGGAGGCTGAGGTGGGAGGATCACTTGAGGCGACGAGTACAAGACCAGCCTGGGTAACAAAACAAGACACTGTCTCTACAAAAAATAAAAATAGGCCAGGCAAGGTGTCTCATGCCTATAATCCCAGCACTTTGGGAGGCTGAGGCGGGAGGATGGCTTGAGCTCAGGAGTTAAGACAGCAGCCTGGGCAACAACATGAGACCCTGTCTCTATTTAAAAAAAAAAAAAAAAAAGGCCAGGCGCAGTGGCTCATGCCTGTAATTGCAGCACTTTGGGAGGCCCAGGCGGGCAGATCACCTGAGGTTGAGAGTTCAAGACCAGCCTGACCAACATGGAGAAACCCTGCCTCTCCTAAAACCACAAAATTAGCCAGGCATGGTGGCACATGACGGTAATCCCAGCTACTCGGGAAGCTGAGGCAGGAGAAGCGCTTGAACCCAGGAGGCGGAGGTTGTGGTGAGCCGAGATCGCACCATTGCATTCCAGCCTTGGCAACAAGAATGAACTCCATTTCAAAAAAAAAAAAAAAAAATTAGCCATGAGTGGTGGTGCACGCCTGTGGTCCCAGCTACACAGGAGGCTGAGGCAGTAGGATCGCTTGAGCCTGGAAGATCAAGGCGGCAGTGAGCCATAATTGCACTATTGCACTCTAGCCCAGGTGACAGAGTTAGACCCTGTCTCCAAAAAAAAAAAAAAATTAAAAGGGTAAGCTAAATTACACGTACACATACACACAGTGTATAGTGTAGTATATTATTATTATTATATACATAGATATATAATCTAAGAATTATTAGAATAGAAGGATCAAAAATGTAAAATAAGAATTATATACTCAGCCAGGCACAACGGCTCACACCTGTAATCCCAGCACTTTAGGATGCTGAGGCGAGCAGATCACCTGAGGTCAGGAGTTCCAGACTAGCCTGGCCAATATGTGAAACCCCATCTCTACTAAAAATACAAAAATTAGCCATGTGTGGTGGTGGGCACCTGTAATCCCAGCCACTTGGGAGGATGAGGCAGGAGAATCGCTTGAACCCAGGAAGCAGAGGTTGCAGTGAGCTGAGATCGAGCCTGGGCGACGGAGCAAGACACTATCTCAAAAAAAAAAAAAAAAAAAGATATACTTAAAGAAGAGATTATGTTGACAATCTGAGGCAATAATGAGAAATTGTAAAAAATAACCAAGAATAAATATTAGAATTGAAGAGATGAAAGAAAGAACAGAGATAGAATAATGGCAGGATGGATATAGTTGAATAACAAATTAGTAAATTTCAATATTATATTTAGGACCTTTCCCAGAAGACAGCAGGAAAGGACAAAGAACTAGAGAATATAAAAATAAATCCCAGCTAGGTGCAGTGGCTCATGTCTGTAATGCCAGAACTTTCGGAGGCCAAGGCAGACAGATCTCTAGAGCCCAGGAGTTTGAGACCAGCCTGGGCAACATGGTGTAATCTCATTTCTACAAAAAAATACAAAAATTAGCCGGGCATGATGACATGTGCCTGCAGTACTAGTTACTTAGGAGGCTGAAGTGGGAGGAACACTTGAGCCCAGGAGGTTGAGACTGCAGTGAGCTATGATCATGCCACTACACTCCAGCCTGGGCAACAGAGGAAAACCCCATCACAAAACAAAAAAGTGCCCATAGACTGCCAAACAGGATAGTTAAGAAAAAATCTACACTTAGTAAAATTACGAATATGTAATTTTACTTATTCAAATTTGCTATTCAAAATGTAAGAATAGCAAATACAAAATGTAAGAATGTCAAAGACGGCCAGGTGTGGTGGCTCACACCTGTAATCCCAACACTTTGGGAGGCCGAGGTGGGTGGACTACCCGAGGTCAGGAGTTCATGACCAATCTGGCCAACATGGCGAAACCCTGTCTCTACTAAAAATTACAAAAATTAGCCGGGCGCGGTGGCAGGCGCCTATAATCCCAGCTACTCAGGAGACTGAGGCAGGAGAATCGCTTGTACCCAGGAGGCAGAGGTTGCAGTGAGCCGAGATTGCGCCATTGCACTCCAGCCTAGGAGAGAGAGCAAGACTTCGTCTCACCAAAAAAAAAAAAAAAAAAGAACGTCAAAGACAAAGACAAAGAGAACATCCTATAGGCTCATATAGAAATAGCAAATTGATACCACACTACTCAATAGCAACACTGGATGCAAGATAAAAATAGAGCCATATGGTTTTTCTGTTTTGTTTTTGGTTTTGGCAGAACACTTCTACAGTAGAGCAATATGTTTTAAAGTATCAAAGAGCACGTTGAATCTAGAATTTTTTTTTGTTTTTGAATCTAGAGTTTTATATCCATTCAAATTGTCATTCAAATGTTAGAGCATAATAAAAATATTCTCCAGCACACAATGCCTTGTAAGCTTTGTTACACGAAGACAAACATTGAAGACAACCTTGAAGAGAGTACTCAAGATGAGAAACACATCCAGGAGATGCTGCAAGGGAGGAAAAATAAAAGTGTTCAAATACTTTGGTAAAGTTTGTTCTTGTCCGTATTTGCTCTTTCTTTTCTTTCTTTCTTTTTTTTTTTTTTCTGACAGCATCTTGCTTTGTCCCCCAGGCTGGGGTGCAGTGGCATGATCTCGGCTCACTGCAACCTTCACCTTCCGGGTTCAAGCAATTCTCGTGCCTCAGCCTCCCAAGTAGCTGGGATTGCAGGCACATGCAACCACGCCTGGCTAATTTTTGTATTTTTGGTAGAGGTAGGGTTTCGCCATGTTGGTGTGAGCCACTGTGTAAGCCACTGTGCCCAGCCCATCTTTGTTGTTAAATAAAATGGTTTCTATTAAAGAAAATAAAAGGGGCCAGGAGGGTTGGCTTATACCTATGATCCCAGCACTTTCGGAGGCTGAGGCGGGCGGATCACTTGAGGTCAGGAGTTTGAGACCATCCTGGCCAACATGGTGAAACCCTGTCTCTACTAAACATACAAAAATTAGCTGGGCATGGAGGCTGGGCACCTGTAATCCTTGCTACTTGGGAGGCTGAGCCAGGAGAATTGCTTGAACCCAGGAGGTGGAGGTTGCAGTGAGCCAAGATTATGCCACTACACTCCAGCCTAGGTAACAGAGCAAGCCTCTATCTCAAAAAAAAAAAAAGAAAAAAGAAAAAAAGGAAAAATACATTAACAACAAGTAATACCTATACTGGAGGGGATGGAGAAGAGACATGAAGATATGCTTAAGTATATATGCTTAAGTATAAAAATATAGTTTATTTTTATTTTTATTTTTTTTCGAGACAGAGTTTCATTCTTGTTGCCCAGGCTAGAGTGCAATGATGCGATCTCAGCTCACAGCAACCTTTGCCTCCTGGATTCAAGCGATTCTCCTGCCTCAGTCTCCCAGGTAGCTGAGATTACAGGCACGTGCCACCATGCCTGGCTAATTTTTGTATTTTTAGTAGAGACAGGGTTTTACCATGTTGGCGAGGCTGGTCTCGAACTCTTGACCTCAGGTGATCCACCTGCCTCGGCCTCCCACAGTGCTGGGATTACAGGTGTGAGCCACTGTGCACAGCCTTAAGTATATTCTTATTAAGGGGAAGAAATAGATATCAATGCATTTGTTATATCCAGAAAGGCAAAAACCATGAGTATGAGTAATAAAGGCAACTACAATCAGCAAAATATAAATGTATAGCAGAAGAAAATCTAGCCAGTGGACTACAAGGAAGAACAACACAAAAGCAATAAAACAACCAATATAAAATACTGGTTGGAAGTAAATTTAAAATTAATTGTAAATACAATAATACAATTGGGTTAAATTTAAAACTAAAAAGCAGAGCCTCTCACAACTGATTTTTTTTTTTTTTTTTTTTTTTTTGAGACAGAGTCTCACTCTGTCACCCAGCCTGGAGGGCAGTGGTGGCATCTCGGCTCACTGCAACCTCCGCCCCCCAGGTTCAGGTGATTCTCCTGCCTCAGCCTCCTAAGTAGTTGGGATTACAGGCGCCTGCCACCGCGCCCAACTAATTTTTGTATTTTTAGTAGAGACGGGGTTTCATCATCTTGGATAGGCTGGTCTTGAACTCCTGACCTTGTGATCCACCTGCCTCGGCCTCCCAAAGTGCTTGGATTATAGGCATGAGCTACTGCACCGGCCAGAAATTTTTTTTTTTTTTTGAGATAGGTTCTTACTCTGTTGCCCAGGCTGGAGTGCAGTGGTGCAGTCATGGCTTACTGTAGCCTTGAATTCCTGGGCTTAAGCAATCCTCCAACCTCAGCCTTCCAAGTAGCTGGGATCACAGGCATACACCACCATACTCAGCTAATTTTTTAATTTTTTTGTAGAGACAAGGTCTCCCTATGTTGCCCAGGTGGGTCTTGAACTCCTAGGCTCAAGCAATCCTCCTGCTTCAGCCTCCCAGAATGTTGGGATTACAGGTGTGAACCACTGTGCCCAGCTTAGAACAGATTTTTAAAAATTCCAACAATATGATTTATCAAAAGATATTTAAAACAAAAAGAAATAGAAAAGATGAAAACAGAAGGATAAAAAATATACAATGGGTAAATATAAAAAAGAATCCAGGCCAGGTACAATGGTTCACATCTGTAATCCCAGCACTTTGGGAGGCCAGGGCAGGAGGATCACTTGAGGCTAGGAGTCCAAGATCAGCCTACGCATCATAGTGAGACCCTCTATATTTAAAAAAAAAAACAACAAAACAAGGCCAGGTGCGGTGGCTTACACCTGTAATCCCAGCGCTTTGGGAGGCAAAGGTGGGTGGAACAACTGAGGTCAGGAGTTCAAGACCAGCCTGGCCAACATGGTGAATCCCTGTCTCTACTAAAAATACAAAAATTAGCCAGGCGTGGTGGCGTGTGCCTGTAATCCCAGGTATTTGGGAGGTTGAGGCAGGAGAATCACTTGAACCTGGGAGGCAGAGGTTGCAGTGAGCAGAGATCACGCCATTGCACTCCAGCCTGGGCAACAAGAGTGAGACTCTGTCTCAAATAAATAAATAAAGTAAAATAAAATAGACATTAATCTTCAAAATGGAGGGAAACGCAGGCACAAATGAAGCACTGGTCCATAGCAATTCTGAAATCCAACTGGGCAAGTGTTGGAAATCCTTGATTAAGATTCAGGGCCTGGTCCGGGTGCAGTGGCTCACACCTGTAATCCCAGCACTTTGGGAGGCCAAGGCAGGTGGATCACCTCAGGTCGGGAGTTTGAGACCAGCCTGACCAACATGGAGAAACCCCGTCTCTACTAAAAATACAAAACTAGCCAGGCGTGGTGGCACATGCCTGTAATCCCAGCTAGTCGGGAGGCTGAGGCAGGAGAATCACTTGAACCTGGGAGGCAGAGGTTGCAGTGAGCAGAGATTGCGCCATTGCACTCAAGCCTGGGTAACAAGAGCAAAACTCTGTCTCAAAAAATAAAATAAAATAAAATAAAATAAAATAAAATAAAAAGATCCAGGGCCTGGGAATAATTATTCCTGACTTTTGGTTCTACCTTCTGGGCTCTTATTTCTGCCCTCTGAATCACCCTTCCTTTTGCGTGAAAGGTGGCCCATATTTTGGATCACCTGAGGCAGGAGATTGAAACCAGCCTGACCAACATGGAGAAACTCCATCTCTACTAAAAATACAAAAAAAGAAAAACAAATAAACAAAAAAACACTTTAACCAGGCATAGTGGCGGGCGCCTGTAATCCCAGCTACTCAGGAGGCTGAGGCAGGAGAATCGCTTGAACCCAGGAGGCGGAGGTTGCCATGAGCCGAGGTCGCGCCATTGCACTCCAGCCTGGGCAACAAGAGCGAAACTGTGTCTCAAATTAAAACAACAACAACAACAAAAAGAAAGGCGGCCCATATTTATAGTTGTGCAGTTTTCACAGATTGTATTCTGCCAGAATTTTTTGGGTCCATTTTCTACCATTTTGTAGTGCCTCTGGCCATTTCAGTCCAACCTGACAGTGCTCCTCGGAACACTTCCTTTATTGTTATTTTATTTGTTTGTTTGTTTGAGACAGGGTCTCACTCTGTCACCCAAGCTGGTGTGCAGTGGTGTGATCGCGGTTTACTGCAGCCTTGACCTCCTGCCTCGGCCTCTGGAGTAGCTGGGACCACAGGTGCATGCTACTATGCCTGGCTAATTGTTCTTTATTTTTTATTTTTTGTAGAGATGAGGTCTCACTATGTTGCTCAGGCTGGTCTCGATCTCTTGGGCTCAAATGATCCTCCTGCCTTGGCCTCCCAAAGTGCTGGGATTACAGGCGAGAGCCACCATGCCCAGTCCTGAACACTCTCTTTGAAACATAGTAGGTGTCTTGTGAATCTTCTTGGGGTTCACTCGATTAGACAAAAGACACCCCCAAAACTCTCTTCAAGATAAGCTCTTCTCTACCTTGGGCTTCCACTAAGGAATAGCCCTTAAGCTGGCCTGGGCTCAAGCCTAAAGCCTCCCGAGTAGCTGGGACTACAGGCATGAGCCACCAGGTCCCGCTAATTTTGTTTGTTTTTGTAGAGACAGGGCCTCACTATGTTGCTCAGGCTAGTCTTGAACTCCTGGTCTCAAGCAATCTACCTGCCTTGGCCTCCCAAAGTGCTGAGATTACAGGCGTGAGCCACTGTGCCCAGCCCCCTTAAGCTTCTTAGAAGCTCTACTGTTTGAGATGATCTATAAGTCACATGCTTACATTCTTTATTTTTATTTATTTAAAATTTTAAATTTTTTTGTGGAGACGAGGTCTCACTGTATTGCCTAGGCTGGTCTCAAACTCCTAGACTCAAGCAATCCTCCCGCCTCGGCCTCCCAAAGTGTGGGATTACAGGTGTGAGTCACCGCACCCAGTCTCTTAAATTCTTCAGATAACTTTTTGTCTAACTGAATGGTATTCTAAAGTACCATCTATGGTCTTTCTGAAAACTTAACGAAGGATCTTACAGCCACATCCTTGACTTCATCTTTAGGCTTGTTTTGCTGACATTACCCTGAATTTAAACTTTGCTCAGAAGTCATTTCTTAATCGTACCATCATTTGCCACCTTAAGACCCTGGGAATTTTCCAAGCCAGCAAACTTTGGCTTCCCTTTGTCTAACAGTCCTTCCTTTAGCTTATCTCTCTCCTCTCACATTTTACTACAAGCAGCAAGGAGAAACCACCTGTTTCCTTCAACACTCTGGGGGGAAGCTTTATAGCTAGATCACCAAGTTCAAATATTTTCTACTTTTCACCTTATTATAGACAACTGTGTTGCTTCCCCCCGCATCCCCAACCAATACCTATCAAGGACTCCCTTTCCTCCAGTTTTCAATAAGATTTGTAGATTTTTCTGTAATCCCTCACTTGCATCTTCCTCAAAGACCATTAGAATTTGTCTTTTTTTTTTTTTTTTGAGACGGAGTCTGGCTCTGTTGCCCAGGCTGGAGTGCAGTGGCCGGATCTCAGCTCACTGCAAGCTCCGCTTCCCAGGTTTACACCATTCTCCCACCTCAGCCTCCTGAGTAGCTGGGACTACAGGCGCCCGCCACCTCGCCCAGCTAGTTTTTTTGTATTTTTTAGTAGAGACGAAGTTTCACCGTGTTAGCCAGGATGGTCTCGATCTCCTGACCTTGTGATCCGCCCGTCTCGGCCTCCTAAAGTGCTGGGATTACAGGCTTGAGCCACTGTGCCCCGCCTTTTTTTTTTTTTTTTTTTTTAATGGAGTCTCACTCTGTCATCAAGGCTGGAGTGCAACGGCACAATCTCAGCTCACTGCAACTTCTGCCTCCTGGCTTCAAGCGATTCTCCTGCCTCAGCCTCCCAAGTACCTGGGGTTACAGGCATCTGCCACCACGCCTGGCTAATTTTTGTATTTTTGGTAGAGATGGGGTTTCACCCCGTTGGCCAGGCAGGTCTTGAACTCCTGACCTCGAGTGATCCACCCATCTTGGCCTCCCAAAGTGCTGGGATTACAGGCGTGAGCCACTGCACCCAGCAAGAAGTTGCCTATTTTTTTTAGAAGATTCTTCAAGCTTTCATTAACACCTCAAAGCCCTTCCACCTACTGTCTAGTTCCAAAGTCATATTTTCAGGTTTTTGTTATGGCAGCACTTCTAGCTACCATAATCTGTATAAGTGATCTATTGCTGTATAATAAATTACTGGCTGGGCTTGGTGGCTCACACCTGTAATCCCAGCACTTCAGGAGGCTGAGGTGAGAGGATCACTTGAGCCCAGGAGTTTGGGACCAGCCTGGGCAACATAGGGAGATCCCCATCTCTACATAAAATTTAAAAATCAGGCATGGTGGTGTGCACCTGTAGTCCCAGCTACTTGGGAGGCTGAAGTAGGAAGATTGCTTGAGCCTGGGAGGTCAAGGCTGCGGTGAGCCGTGTTCATGTCATTGCACTCTAGCCTGAGTGACAGCTGTCTCAAAAAATATATATATTCTTTTACACATATCCCCGTCTAGCTACCACTGTCTCTCTTTGCCTGTAATAATTCTAAAACATTACCCCAGGCCGGGCGCGGTGGCTCAAGCCTGTAATCCCAGCACTTTGGGAGGCCGAGGCGGGCGGATCACGAGGTCAGGAGATCGAGACCATCCTGGCTAACATGGTGAAACCCCGTCTCTACTAAAAATACAAAAAACTAGCCGGGCGTGGTGGCGGGCGCCTGTAGTCCCAGCTACTCGGAGGCTGAGGCAGGAGAATGGCCTGAACCTGGGAGACGGAGCTTGCAGTGAGCCAAGATCGCGCCACTGCACTCCAGCCTGGGTGACACAGCGCGAGACTCCGTCTCAAAAAAAAAAAAAAAAAAAAAAAAAAAAAAAAACATTACCCCAAATTATCTGACATTCTTTCCATTAGAGATAGCAACTATGTCCCCCTTCTGCTTGAATCTTAGTAGGCTGTGACAACTTCCACAGACAGGCAGAAAAGGTCATGCAGCTCCCTCCTACCTGTCTTGGACACACTCTCTCAGAACCCAGCTGCCATGCTGCAGGAAGCCCCAGCCCCACAGAGAGGTCAAGGGTAGGTGCTCTAGATGACAATCTCAGCTGAGCCAACCTTCCAGTGATCCCAGCCTAGGTGCCAAAACTTTGAGCGAAGAAACCTGCAGATGATTCCAGTTCTTAGTAGTTCAAGTCACCCCCAGTCATTTAAGTCTTCCCAGCTAAGGCTCCAGACAACAGAGGAAAAAAAAACAAGCCACCCCTGCTGTGACCTGACCCATAGAATCCAGGAGCATGATAAAAACCGTTTCGGTTTTCTACTAGTATGTTTGGTCTGGTTTATCACACAGTAAAAATAACTGGAACATCCCCTTTATAAACCAGTTTCTGAGAGGAATTGTCTGTTCTCATCATCTCTATTCCTTCATCCTCTACTTATTCCTCTAATCTGGATATCCACCCCATCTTTTAAGCTTAATCATGTTCTCTAAAGTCAATGATCTCAAATTGACTTGTCAATGTCAACTTGTCAAATGTCAATGATCTCCAACTTGTCAAATGTAATCAAACGTAATTTTCTTTTAGATTTGTTCTCTTAGCAATATTTAGCACTACTACCCAATTCTTCCTTTTTTCCTTATTTTCATAGTTGAGTTCTCGCTCTGTCACCCAGGCTGGAGTGCAGTGATGCCATCATGGCTCACTGCAGCCTAAAGCTCTTGGACTCAAGCGATCCTCCCACCTCAGCCTCCCAATTAGCTAAGACTACAGGCACAAACAACCAAGCCCAGCCAATTTATTTGATTTTTTTGTAGAGACCGAGTCTCGTTATATTGCCCAGGCTGGTCTGGAACTCCTGGCCTCAAGCCAACCTCCTGCCTCAGCCTCCCAAAGTGCTGGCATTACAGGAATGAGCCACTGTGTCCGGACTCTTCTCTTAGTTTTTATGCCACCACATTATCCCAGGTCTCTTCCTTCCTTTCCAGTCTTCTCACACTCATTTGCAATTTCACCTTCCTCTAACCACCCACTAGATGAGGAAATAGCTCAATGTTTGGTCCTAAGCCTTCTTTTCTTCTCATTTTATATTCTCTATCCATATCCATGGTTTTAATTCCTGTCCCACCTATATGACTTTGATGATGAAATTTCTTTTTTCTTTTCTTTTTTTTTTAGACGGAGTCTCTGTTGCCCAGGCTGGAGTACAGTGGCATGATCTCGGCTGTCTGCAACCTCCACCTCCTGGGTTCAAGTAGGAATTGTTTTTTTAATTTAAAATTTTAAAAAATTCTGGCCTTCTAGTCCTTTCTCTCTCAGTGAACAGAACCACCATCTGTCCAGTTCCGAAAGGCTGGGAGTTGTCTTTGACTCTTCCTTCTCCCTCATTTCCCAGAGTCAACCTATTATCTCTAATATTTAACTCTCCACCTCACTTGATATCCCCACTTCTACCTACCTCCTCTACCTCCAGTCTAGTTCAAGACTCCACCATCTCTTAGCTGGGCCACTGTGATCCACTCTTCCTTCCCTCTAAATTATCTTCCACAGTCATCTTTTCAAAACGCTTACCTCATCATAGCACACACACCCCATGCAGCTTAAAACACATTAATGGCTCCCGAAGTTCTTAACCTGGCCCCATAAGGCCCTGATGGTCTGACCCCTGCCTCCCTCTCCCATCTTATCTCTTGTCTCTCCCCCTCACCTTGTACTCCAGCCTCATCAGCCTTTTATGCCATATTCCCATCTACCAAGCACCATTTTGCTCCCTCTATCTGGAATGCTCCTGACCACTCACACGCTTGCCTATTAATTCCTACTCCAGATTTCCAGTCAAGATAACCTCAAGGAAGCCCTCCTTGTACAAACCCCCTCCCTCATGAGACGGGTCCCCACTTCATCAATATTCTCATCACACAACAT
This sequence comes from Papio anubis, assembly GCF_008728515.1. Taxonomy (NCBI): domain Eukaryota; kingdom Metazoa; phylum Chordata; class Mammalia; order Primates; family Cercopithecidae; genus Papio; species Papio anubis. The sequence continues at coordinate 120,581 of NW_022159127.1, read as the reverse complement.
ACCTTTCCTTCAGACTTATACAATTTTCAAATTATACATTTATTTGATTACCATCTGTCTCCCCCACTAGACTGCAAATCCCATAAAAGCAGGGACTTGGTGAATTTTTTACTCACCACTGCATTCCAAGAGCCTAGAGCAAAAACTTTACCCTTAGCAGGCACTGTTAAAATTGGAATGGGGCCGGGCGCAGTGGCTCAAGTCTGTAATCCCAGCATTTTGGGAGGCCGACGTGGGTGGATCATGAGGTCAGGAGCTCAAGACCAGCCTGGCAACCTGGGAAACCATCTCTACTAAAAATACAAAAATTAGCCGGGCGTGGTGGTGGACACCTGTAATTCCAGCTACTCAGGAGGCTGAGGCAGATAATTGTTTGAACCTGGGAGGCGGAGGTTGCAGTGAGCCGAGATCCTGCCACTGCACTCCAGCCTGGGCAACAGAGGGAGATTCTGTCTCAAAAAAAAAAAAAAAAAAAAAAAAAAATTGGAATGGATTATCTTCCTCAAGATTTGAACTGAAGAGGTGGAAACAGGGATGGGGGTGGGGTAGGGTGGCAGTCAGAGTTTAAGAGACTAGCACTGGTTAATGATGGAGCCCCAACATAGAGAAACAAGCTCCCAAAGCTAGCAGAATGAAGATGAGGGATAAAACTCTCATTACCTCTTCCTTGCAACAAAGTTTTTTGTTTGTTTGTTTGTTTGTTTTTGAGATGGAGTCTTGCTCTGTCACCCATGCTGGAGTGCGGTGGCACGATCTTGGCTCACTGCAACCTCCACCTCCTGGATTCAAGCCATTCTCCTGGTTCAGCTGCCCCAGTAGCTCGGATTACAGGCGCACACCACTATGCCCAGCTACTTTTTATATTTTTAGTAGAAACGGGGTTGCACCATGTTGGCCAGGCTGGTCTCGAACTCCTGACCTCGTGATCCGCCTGCCTCGGCCTACGAAAGTGCTGAGATTACAGGTGAGAGCCACCGCGCCCGGCCACAACGAAGAGTTTATCACCAACCTGATCTGCTCTCTTGAGGAATAAGTTTGTGGAACTCTTTTGCATTAATCTTTAATTAAGGCTAAAATCAAACCTTTGGCTATAACCATGTCCAGGTCTTTCTGGGAGAATTCTCAATGGGGGGCGCTAGCAGAGTAATCTGAGTACATCCAACATACCTGATACCTAATGGTTTTCAAATATGTTTCTACTTACCTGTTCAGAAGGCGAGGAAACACAACTAAATAGCAAAGCACCTCTGCAGTGACACAGAAGTGACATTAAGAGCCAATTGTGAAGATCTTGCATCCTCAAAATGCATAATTATTCCTGAAATCAAAGTTACAAACTGTCCAATATGACTGATTATGAACAGGAGAGGAATCCATTAAAAGCTAAACCCAAGTTTTGATAATTTGAACCTTTTTCCTCCAGTTTTACTATAACACAATACTTTTCAGTACCTGACCCCAGCAAAAGGAACTAGGAAACTAATTTATAGAAGTAATGCTTCTATAGTAACAGTGAAAATCCATTGATTTACTATTTTAGCAAATGTATAACCTGATATCTGTACTCTAAATATTAGAGATGTAAATTTGTCAGAGGAAGCTTGGTATACAATGAATGCTTGTATTGGAAAAGACGGAACTTGCTGTTTTTACTAATTTTGTATTTCTCTGGACTTAAACTAAGAATTATGTTCTCTTAGCTTCTCTGGGTTTTCCTCTTCAATGAAAGGCTTCTGACCTGTAGAGGTTTAGAAAAGGTTATCCTCAACTAAAATAACTGCTTCAATACAAGGGAAAATTCTGTGGAAATCTTTTGCATTTGACGTTGCTAAACTTAAGTACAATAATGTCACATGTACTTATACAGTAATTGTGGGCACGCCTAAGTCCCTCCCTCTTTCCTAAACCAAATTCCCCAGATCCTAGAAATCCAGCCCTTCTGCCCTCCGGAGGCGCCTTTCCCAACGTAAAGTACAATTTTAAATTTCAGCTCCTGACTAAAATCATGATCCGCAGTCAACTGCTAGAATCTGGGCACCCCGGTGCCTCTGGAGCGTGCAGCGGGTGTGGGCAAGGGCAGGGGGAGTGGGCGAAGCTGCTGGTTGGTGCCTGAAATCTGTGCGTTGCCCCTTTAATTGTGTCCCCAGCCCTCGGGCGTTTCTGTCCAACGCCCACGTCGTTGTAACACCTTTTGTTTCTTCCTCTACGTTGGGGCTACTTTGCGGGGCGCAGCGAACGGGCCTCGAAAGGGTCCCCAGCCGAGAACTGGTTGAACCTTCCCTGGCCCGCGCGCGCGACCAGGCCGGGTGCGCCGGCGGCCCGCAGGCGCGCGCGCCGGCGGAGTGGCGGCGGGCGTCGGGGTTGCCCGGGGACCCGCCGCGAGCTTCCGGTTGCGGGAGCGGGAGGCGCCGCGGGCTCTGACTGCCCGGGCGGCGGCGGTGCTGGATGCGGCCTTGGCGTGCTCTCCCGAGACGTCCGCTGGCCGGGAAGGCGGAGGCAGCGCCGAGGGCGAGCAAGCGCCATTTGCAGCCCGGGGCGCAAAGGTGGCGGCGGCCGCGGCGTCGGTTCGAGGGCTGGCGGCCGGAGGATAAGCGCGGTGGCGGCGGGTTGAGCCTGGGCGGCGGCGGCGTTGGTGGGCACTGGCTCCGGCCGTCTCCGGCACCCGGTCGCGCCGCCCAGCCCGCCAGGTTTGTCCCTCCCGCCCCGGGAGGGGCTGTGGACACCGCCGGGCGCCAGTGCCGCCCGCGCCCGCCTAGCCGCCCGGCCCGGCCCAGGGAAAGGCGGGAAGGCGCGCGGAGCCTCCTGGCGGCGGCGGCAGGAAGGCGGCGGGGACGGCGCCGGGCGTGTCTGGAGCCGTCGGGCGCCGCGGACTCCGGAGGGGCTCGGGCTGCGCGGCGCAAAAACGGGCGGCCGCCGGGGGGGCGCGCGAGGAGGGCAGGGCCGGGGCCGGAGCCGGAGCCTCTGCGGGCGCGGCCAGGGGCGCTGCCGGTGAGCCTGGCTCCCAGGGCAGTAGCCCGAATTTCTCGGTACAGCCTCCATCCTTGGTTTTATGTCAAGATGCGACATCTGGGCTTAGAAAACCGAGGGCGAACTCACCGCGCCTAACCAATGTTGAGCTCCAACTATTTGCTTCTGGACGGAACCGTACATGCTCATCTCTACCCATGCGGACCTCCTCTTTTGTGAGTTAGTCAGCGGCTTGTTCCCTTCCCCTTCAGATGCGCTTATTTATCGCTGATTGTTCCAATGGCCCTACTCCACATCATTCTGAGACGCGTTTGGAAGCGGTAGATTTACACACACACCTGGTGGGCTTCTAACCACACGTCAGTATCACTATGCTTGATAAACCTTTATATTTGCACAACTTTAAATGGAGTGCTTTCACCTATATGAATTATTTCACTTAATTTCACATAAAACAACCACTTAGGCTGACGGTAATTCCACTTTGCAAATGAGGGAACACGTGTGAAGCATGGCGTTTCACCTCTAGGCCAGGGTGACCATAGCCACCCAGGACCTCCTGCTCCCGTCCTGCCTTCCCTCCTAAGGTACCTCCAGAGGAGTCTTTAGAAGGGCCAATCTTACACAGCGCTTCCCTGCTCTGAAAACCTTAACTGATCTTTTTCAGGAAAGCCTCCAAAATCCCCAGCAAGCTTCTGCTCCAGTCTTAATCTCCTCCATGCCTCAGGTATGGATGCATTTGTGGACTGGAGCAAGAGCCCCTCGCTGATAAGCAGGGATCAGATGTCTTTATTCCTGGGAACCTCTCTGGCCACACAAGTGGCAACTGGGAAGTGAGAATCTGGCTTAGAGCCCTTGACCAAATGGGCGTCTGAGTGGATTGTGCTCAAAAATGTCAGCAGGAGGCATAATGAGTAGGGACTCCAGGAAGGAGGCCAAGCCACTAACCCTTATCTCCAAGCCCTGAAATCACCAGCTTTGCTGTTGATAATGATTTGAGGCCATCAAAAACTTTGTAAGATAGCGTAATATTGATTCATCTTGTATCATGTAAATCTAATTTTTAGATACAACTATGTCTAATAGATTTAACTCAGTGACACAATGATATGTTAATCATATTTAAAGGATTTGATGTGTTTGATTCCCTTGAATGAAGCTTTTGTTACTTTTGTGCTCAAAATTGGTCAGTGGCTCCCCATCTTACGCAGTTTAAAAGCCAAAAGCTCCATAATAGTCTATGCAGCCTTACAGCATCTGGTCTCACTATGTCCTACTTCTCTCATAATCTGCTTTCCCTTTCTGACTCCATATCCCATTGCTTCCCCACTGCTCACCTCAGGGTCTTTGCTCTTGCTTTTCCCTTTGCCTGAAATACTCTTTCCCCAGACACCCACATGACTCTCTTACTTCCTTTGGACTTTACCCAAATACCATCTTCTCAATGAGGCTTTCCCCAACTATAGTTTTGATTCTCTTAAGTGTTTTTATTCTAAATCTTTTCTGTCTCATGCCATTTGTGCAGCTATAAAAATACTTTGGGACCGGGTAATTACACAGAACAGAAATTTATTTCTCACACTTCTGGAGGCTGGGAAGTCCAGGCAGTTTGGTGCCTAGTGAGGGCTGCTCTTTGCTTCCAAGATGGCACCGCGTTGCTGCATCCTCTGGATGGGAGGACTGCTGTGTCTTCACGTGGCAGAAGGGATAGAAGGGCAAGAGGGGCCAAACTCACTCCCTCAGGTCCTTTTATAAGGGCGTTAATTCCATCCATGAGGGCAGAGCCTTCGTGGCCCAGTCACCTCCTAAAGATGATACTGTTGCAATAGGGATGAGTTTTGTTTTTTTGTTTTTTTTTTGAGACAGAGTCTTGCTCTGTCGCCCAGGCTGGAGTGCAGTGGCGTGATCTCGACTCACTGCAAGCTTCGCCTCCCGGGTTCACGCCATTCTCCTGCTTCAGCCTCTCCAGTAGCTGGGACTACAGGCGCCCGCCACCACGCCTGGCTAATTTTTTTGTATTTTTTAGTAGAGATGGGGTTTCACCATGTTAGCCAGGATGGTCTTGATCTCCTGACCTCTGATCCGCCCGCCTCGGCCTCCCAAAGTGCTGGTATTACAGGCGTGAGCCACCGTGCCCAGCCTTGGGGATGAAGTTTCAACATGAATTTTGGAGGGGATACAAATGTTCAAACCACCGCTGTTAAATGTTTTTAATACAGACGATCACTGACTTACAACTTATGATTTTTTGACTTTACAGTGGGTTTAATGGGGTATTAAAGGCATTTTAAACTTATAATGTTTTCAACTTAAAATAGGTTTATTGGGATGTATCCCCATCATAAGTTGAGGAGCATCTGTACTTAATTCTAAATCTTCCCAAAGCTAAAGGATCGTTTATCCATCAAGGAATACAATTACCACCCTAGTTAGGTGAAGTTCTTTATGACTCAGGAATGTTTGCTAAGCAGGCTAACAAGATTAGTTTTGCTGACACTGGTGGGACACATTAAATTTTAGATTAATGACTCTGTATCTTAAAAGAGTTGATCTTCTCAGCCGGGTGTGGTGGCTCGTGCCTGTAATCCCAACACTTTGGGAGGTTGGGGTGTGGGGGGTGGGAGGGGTGAATCACGAGGTCAGGAGTTCGAGACCAGCCTGGACAAGATGGTGAAACCCCATCTTTACTAAAAATACAAAAATTAGCAGGGTGCAGTGGCAGGCACCTGTAATCACAACTACTTGGGAGGCTGAAGCAGGAGAATGGCTTGAACCCAGGAGGCAGAGATTGCAGTGAACCAAGATCGCACCACTGCACTCTAGCCTGGGTGACAGAGCAAGACTCTGTCTCAAAAAAAAAAAAAAGAGAGAGTTGATCTTCTCAACTACAACCTTAGTTCAAGTTACACTTGCTACCTAAATCTTCTGTCTACTCATAGAAATACATGTCTTTTGCTTCTATTCCAAAGACCTTCGAACTTAATGGTTCCTAAAATGTGTAATTGTCTTTCCCAACCACCTTTTTAAAGATCATTGAACTTGATGGAAGTCTTGAATTCTGTTATATTCTTGGGACTATTATAATATTTAACTCTTACAGATATTTAAAATGTTTCCATTTGGATTTTGGATGTCCCATATAAATTGATCTAACTTGCTGTTTCAACGTATAAACTCACTCTACTGGAAGAAGAAAATCTGAAATGTATTACCCATTTCCGTGACCTAATCACATAATTCTGAAAATAAACCTTTTTTGATGACTCAAGAGTACGGCTATGAATGCATGTTACGTTAAAATCCTTTCAATGTGAATATCAAGTTGTAACTGACCCCAATGTATAGGACAATTCCTATTTTTTTCCGAGATATAACTGGTTTTTTTTGAGACAGAGTTTCGCTGTTCTTTCCCAGGCTGGAGTGCAATGGTGCGATCTGGGCTCACTGCAACCTCGCCTCCCAGGGTCAAGCAATTCTCTTGCCTCAGCCTCCCAAGTAGCTGGGATTACAGGAGCCTGCCAGCATGCTCAGCTCATTTTTTGTACTTTAATAGAGATGAGGTTTCACCATGTTGGTCAGGCTGGTCTTGAACTCCTGACCTCAGGTGATCCACCCGCCTCGGCTTTCCAAAGTGCTGGGAATACAGGTGTGAGCCACTGCGCCTGGCCTGAGATGTAACTCTTATACCATAAAATTTACCCCTTTTAAAGTGTACAATTCAGTTTTTTTATATGGTTACAAAATTGTGCAACCATCACGACCCTCTTAACTCCAGAATATTTTCATCACTTGCATAAAGAAACCCCATGCTTGTTAATAGTCACTCCCCACTCCCATGTCTCCCTAGCTCCTGATAACCCCTCATCTACTTCCTATGTGGATCTACCCATTCTGGGTATTTCATGTGAATAAAATCTGTTTTTTATGACTAGTTTCTGTAACTTAGCATGAGGTTTTTTGTTTTTGTTTTTTGTTTTTTGTTTTTTGTTTTTTTTTTGAGGCAGAGTCTCGCTCTGTCTCCCAGGCTGGAGTGCAGTGGCACGATCTCGGCTCACTGCAAGCTCTGCCTCCCGGGTTCACGCCATTCTCCTGCCTCAGCCTCCCGAGTAGCTGGGACTACAGGCGCCCGCCACGTCGCCCGGCTAGTTTTTTGTATTTTTTAGTAGAGACGGGGTTTCACCGTGTTAGCCAGGATGGTCTCGATCTCCTGACCTCGTGATCCGCCCGTCTCGGCCTCCCAAAGTGCTGGGATTACAGGCTTGAGCCACCGTACCTGGCCTTGTTTGTTTTTTTTTTGAGACAGAGTCTCGCTCTGTCACCCAGGCTGGAGTGCAGTGGCACAATCTCAGCTCACTGCAAGCTCCGCCTCCCGGGTTCACTCCATTCTCCTGCCTCAGCCTCCCGAGTAGCTGGGACTACAGGCGCCGGCCACCACGCCCGGCTAATCTTTTGTATTTTTAGTAGAGACAGGGTTCACCATGTTGGCCAGGATGGTCTCGATCTCCTGACCTTGTGATCCGCCCGCCTCGGCCTCCCAAAGTGCTGGGATTACAGGCGTGAGCCACCGTACCTGGCCTTGTTTGTTTTTTAGAGACAGGATCTCACTGTCACCCACATTGGATTGTGGTGGCGTAATCCTAGTTCACTACATCCTTGACCTCCTGGGCTCAACCAGTCCTCTGCCTCAGCCTTCCAAGTAGCTGGGACTGCAGGCTCACACCGCTGTTCCCAGCCAGCATGAGGTTTCTAAGGTTCACCCATGTTGTAGTATATACAGTCATATGTCACTTAATGATGGGGATATGTTCTGAGAAATGTGTTGTTGGCCGGGCGCGGTGGCTCAAGCCTGTAATCCCAGCACTTTGGGAGGCCGAGATGGGCGGATCACGAGGTCAGGAGATCGAGACCATCCTGGCTAACACGGTGAAACCCCGTCTCTACTAAGAAATACAAAAAATAGCCGGGCGAGGTGGCGGGCGCCTGTAGTCCCAGCTACTCGGGAGGCTGAGGCCGGAGAATGGCGTGAACCCGGGAGGCGGAGCTTGCAGTGAGCTGAGATCCGGCCACTGCACTCCAGCCTGGGCGACAGCGCGAGACTCCGTCTCAAAAAAAAAAAGAAATGTGTTGTTAGGTGATTTTTGTCACTGCGTGAATATCATAGAATGTGCTTACACAAACCTAGCTGGAATAGCCTACTATACACCTAGGCTGTATGGTATAGTCTATAGCTCCTAGGCTACAATCCTGTATAGCATAATATTATAGGCATTTGTAAAACAGTGGTAAGTATTTGTATATCTAAACATATCTAAACACAGGAAAGCTGGGCACGGTGGCTCACGCCTGTAATCCCAGCACTTTGGGAGGCCAAGGTGGGTGGATCATCCAAGGTCAGGAGTTCAAGACAAGCCTGGCCAACATGGCAAAACCCCGTCTCTACTAAAAATACAAAAATTAGCCCGGCATGGTGGTGGGCACCTGTAATCCTGGCTACTCAGGAGGCTGAGGCAGGAGAACTGCTTGAACCCAGGAGGCAGAGGTTGCAGTGACCCAAGATCATGCTACTGCACTCCAGCCTGGGGGATAGAGCAAGACTTTGTCTCCAAAAATAAACAAATAAACACACACAGGAAAGGTACAATAAAAATATGGTATTATAATCTTATGGGATCACCGTCGTATATGTGGTCAGTTGTTGACCAAAATGTTATGCAGCACATGACCATATCATTCATTCTTTTTATGGCCGAGTTACATTCCATTATATGGGTATACCACATTTTGTTTACCCATCTGTCCATCGATGGACATTTGGGTTGTTTCCACCTCTTAACTGTTACAAATAATGCTACTATAAACATTCGTATATCAGTTTCTGTGTAGACGTATGCGTTCATTACTCTTGGACATATACTTAGGAGTGAAATGGCTGGGTCATATGATAACTCCATGTTTAATCATTTGAGGAACTCCCGGACTGTTTTCTAAAGTCGCTGTACCATTTTATATTTCCACGAGCAGTGTATGAACATTCTCATTTATCTATACTCTGGCCAACACTTAGTATTTTCATGTTTTGAAAAAAATTATTGTATCTCTGGAAAAACATAGAAAAAAAAGAAAATATAGAAAAAGAAGAAAAAAATCAAAAAGAAATATTATTGTAGCAAACTATCCCAGTGGGTATGAAGTAGTATCTCATTGGGATTTTGATTTGCATGTCGCTAATGATTAATGATGCTAAACATTTCTTCATGTGCTTATTTCTGTTTGTCTTAGTCTTATTTATTTTAGTGATTATCTTATTTAATCCTCTTAACATACTTCCTTCGAGCCTCTTAACAGTCAATAACCTCATTTTACAAAAAGAAAACCAATGCTTACAGTTAAGTAACTTGACAAAGTCACACAGCTAATGATTGATAGACGTATAATCCTGTGTTTCTTCTTTTTAAAATCCTTCAGAAGTGCTCTAGAACCCACAAAAGTGGAGGGGCTTCCAAGATCTAGCTCTTACATATTTTTCTAGTTTCATCTGCCATCCTTCCATAGGCCTGCAGTCTCTAGCTGTAGCAAACTTCTTACCATCCCTGAGGAGGCCATGCTGTTTAATATACTGTTTTTGCCTTCCCATTTGGTGCTCTCTCTGGCTAGAATGCCTCTTGCCCTCTTTCTCGTGTATAAACTCCTTTTCATCCTTCAAGACTCAACCTAAACGTTGAGCCTTTTGGAAACATTTCTCAGTACTCCCAGGTACAATCATTTGCTTTCTTTGTTTTACACTTCCCTTCTACTATGAGTATTTTCTTAATTGTATTGTCACTTTGTCTAAAAGTCTCTCCTCTTCCTGTCTCTTCGCTTTCTCTGACTCTCTCCTAATAGACAGTGAGCTGCTTAAGAGTGAGCACTGACCTTTGACATGTCATCACCTCTGTATTCTCAGGACCAGGTATAGTCTGGTGTAGAGTAGTTGCTCAGCAAATATCTTGAATAAATGTGTTTCACCTGTCAATTTGAGTATCTGCCCTTCTCATAAAAATTGAATAAAAGGGCCAGGTACAGTGGCTCACATGTGTAATCCCAGCACTTTGGGAGGCCAAGGCAGGCAGATCACTTGAGGCCAGGAGTTTGAGACCAGCCTGGCCAACATGGCGAAACCTTGTCTCTGTTAAAAGTACAATAATTAGCCAGGTGTGGTGGTGCGGGCCTGTAATCCCAGCTACTCAGGAGGCTGAGGCAGGAGAATCGCTTGAACCCAGGAGTGGGAGGTTGCAGTGAGCCGAGATCCTGCCGCTGCACTCCAGCCTGGGTGACAGAGTGAGACTCTGTCTCAAAAAGAAAAAAAAAAAAAGAATAAAATATTTTTCTGGGAAAATATAGAAAGAGCCAGACATGGTGGTGCACTGCTATAGTCCCAGCTATGTGAGACACTGAAGCAGGATCACTTGCGCTCCAGAGGCCAAGGCTGCAGTGAGCCAAGATCATACCACTACACTCCAGGCTGGTGGGACCTTGTCTAAAGGATTTAAAAAAGGAAAATATACCTCTATGAAGTTCAGAACAATGTAAAATTAATTATTGTATCAAAAGATGAAGTTGCTTTCTTTCACCTGTTTTTCTGACCCTTCAGAAAACCTCCACTGCTTTGAATCCTGTGGTTCTCAGCAGCATGTGAAATACGGAGGGCATAACGGATGCTTTATATCACTTTCAGTTCCCTCTGTCTTCCTGGCACTGTTGGACTAGGTCCAACATAAAATTCTTATAGTTCCAGAATATCTGGGGGATGTTTTTTGTTTTTGTTTTTGAGACAGGGTCTCGCCCTGTTGCCCAGACTGGAGTGTAGTGGCACAATCACAGCTCACTGCAGCCTCAGCCTCTCAGGCTCAAGTGATCCTCCCACCTCAGCCTACTGAGTAACTGGGACCACAGGCATATACTACCACACACCTGGCTAATTTTTTAATTATTCGTAGAGACGCGGTCTCACCATGTTGTTCAGGCTGGTCTCGAACTCCTGGGCTCAAGTGATCCTCCTGCCTGGGCCTTCCAAAGTGCTAGGATAATAGATACGAGCTACCATGCCCGGCTGCGGGAAGTTTTATTCCACAATCTGCAATGTATTTTTCATCACCGGAAGATACTTCAGCAAACCAAGCCATAATTTTATCTATGACTTTTTAAATATATACATTAGAATAGTATTCTAAGTATAAACACTTAAATTTTCTTTTTTTTTTTTTTTTTAATAGAGGTGGAGTCTTGCTCTGTTGCCCAGGCTAGAGTGCAGTGGCATGAGCATTGCTCACTGCAGCCTCGAACTCCTGGACTCAAGGGATCCTCCCTCCTGCCTAGCCTCCCGAGTTGCTGGGACTACAGGTTCGAACCACTGTACTCAGCAACATTAAAACATAAACTTTTATGTTGCAAATCTTATTTTAGGTTGTAGATCTCATTCTCTGGCAATTGCTTCTGTGGTAACATTTTCTTAGTTTGAATAACAAACACCCTGGTTGACAGAGCATAATTAATGAGTAATGATTGAATGGAAAAATGGCAAAAATTGTCCAGGTGCAGTGGCTCATTACTGTAATCCCAGCAGTTTGGGAGGCCAAGGAGGGCGGATCACTTGAGGTCAGGAGTTTGAGACTAGTCTGACCAACATAGTGAAACCTTGTCTTTACTAAAAATACAAAAATTAGCTGGGTGTGGTGGCGCACGCCTGTAATCCCAGCTACTTAAGAGCCTATGGCAGGAGAATCGCTTGAGCCCAGGAGGTGGTGGTTGCAGTGAGCCGAGGTCGCACCACTGCACTCCAGCCTGAGCGACAGAGCAAGTCTCTATCTCAAAAAAAAAGAAAAAAAGGTAAAAATGGTTTCTCAAGAATAATTTGGCACACACTTGTACTTGGGAGGCTGAGGTGGGAGGATCACCTGAGCCCGGGGAGGTCAAGGCTGCAGTAAGCTGTGATCTCACCAGTGCACTCCAGCCTGAGCAACAGAGAGATTCTGTCTAAAACAAAACAAAACAAAACAAAACAAAACAAAAGACCAGGCGCAGTGGCTCACGCTTGTAATCCCAGCACTTTGGGAGGCCAAGGCAGGCAGATCATGAGGTCAGGAGTTCGAGAGCAGCCTGGCCAATACAGTGAAACTCTGTCTCTACTAAAAATACAAAAACTAGCTGGGTGTGGTGTCAGGCACCTGTAATCCCAGCTACTTGGGAGGCTGAGGCAGGAGAATTGCTTGAACCTGGGAGGCAGAGGTTGCAGTGAGCCGAGATCACCACTGCACTCCAGCTTGGGCAACAGAGCTAGACTCCAGTCTCAAATTAAAAAAAAAAAAAAAAAAGAATAATCCTTCCTTAAGGTGAGATCTACAATTGACTAGTTGGAGTAGAGGGTTGCTATTCCCAGGTACACATGTAGTTTTGAAATGATCACTCTCACTCTCTCTAGGTTCACAAATATGATGAAAGCAGTCCAAAAAAATTTTTTTTTTTCTGTATCCACATTTTTTTTTTTTTTTTGAGACGGAGTCTCGCTGGAGTTGAGTGGTGCAATCTTGGCTCACTGCAACCACCGTCTGCTGGGTTCAAGCAATTCTGCCGTCTCAGCCTCCCGAGTAGCTGGGATTACAGGCACCCGCCATCATGCCCGGCTAATTTTTGTATTTTAGTAGAGACGGGGTTTCGCCATGTTGGCCAGACTGGTCTTGAACTCCTGACCTCAGGTGATAAACCGCCTCAGCCTCCCAAAGTGCTAGGATTACAGGCTTGAGCCACCCCACCTGGCCTTCTGTATCCACATTTGTATAAGACAAGAAAATGTGTTGTAATAAAATTCTAAAATGTTTACATTTTATACTCAGTGAAAGCAGTGTTTTGTTTTTTTTGTTTTTTTTTTTTTGAGAGGGAGTCTCGCTCTGTTGCCCAGGCTGGAGTGCAGGGGCGCAATCTCGGCTCACTGCAAGCTCCGCCTCCCGGGTTCCCGCCATTCTCCTGCCTCAGCCTCCCGAGTAGCTGGGACTACAGGCGCCCGCCACTGCGCCCGGCTAATTTTTTTTTTCTATTTTTAGTAGAGACGGGGTTTCACCATGGTCTCGATCTCCTGACCTTGTGATCCGCCCGCCTCGGCCTCCCAAAGTGCTGGGATTACAGGCGTGAGCCACCGCGCCCGGCCAAAAGCAGTGTTTTTAAATGTTTAGATAATTAACAATAATAATAATAGCTGACATTTATCAAGGGCTTGTTATAAACCAGGCACTGTTATAAGCATGTTGCTTGGATTATCTTCTGATTTTCTCCATCTCACAGCTCTATAAGCTATAGGTATTATTATTATCCCTGTATTAGTCCATGCTCACATTGATAAAAAGAAATACCTGGCCGGGCACGGTGGCTCAAGCCTGTAATCCCAGCACTTTGGGAGGCCGAGACGGGAGGATCACAAGGTCAGGAGATCGAGACCATCCTGGCTAACACGGTGAAACCCCGTCTCTACTAAAAAATACGAAAAACTAGCCGGGTGAGGTGGCGGGTGCCTGTAGTCCCAGCTACTCGGGAGGCTGAGGCAGGAGAATGGCGTAAACCCGGGAGGCGGAGCTTGCAGTGAGCTGAGATCCGGCCACTGCACTCCAGCCTGGGCGAGAGAGCAAGACTCCATCTCAAAAAAAAAAAAGAAAAAGAAAAAGAAATACCTAGCCGGGGCCAGGCACCGTGGCTCATACCTGTAATCCCAGCACTTTGGGAGGCCGAGGCAGGTGGATCTTGAGGTCAGGAGTTCGAGACCACCCTGGCCAATGTGGGGAAACTTCATCTCTACTGAAAATATAAAAATTAGCCAGCTGTGGTGGCCCGCACCTGCAGTTCCAGCTACTCCAGAGGCAGAGACAGAATCGCTTGAACCCGGGAGGCAGAGGTTGCAGTGAGCCGAGATCATGTCACTGCACTCCAGCCTGGAGGACAGAGTGAGACTCCGTCTCAAAACAAAACAAAACAAAAAACAAAACAAAAAACACCTGTCCGGGTGCTGTGGCTTACGCCTGTAATCTCAGCACTTTGGGAGGCAGAGGCGGGTGGATCACCTGAGGTCAAGAGTTCGAGACCAGCCTGGCCAACATGGTAAAACCCCGTCTCTACTAAAAATATAAAAATTAGCCAGGTGTGGTGGCGCGTTCCTGTAATCCTAGCTACTTGGGAGACTGAGGCAGGAAAGTGGCTTGAACCCGAGAAGTGGAGGTTGCAGTAAGCTGAGATCACACCATTGCACTCCAGCCTGGGCAACGAGTAAAACTCCGTCTCAAAAAAAAAGACTGCCTAACAGGCGCCCCAGGGAGGGAATCAGGAGGCTCCCAATGACATTGCTAGTGTAATTTAAGGGTCAACTAACTGCTATAGGCAGTGTGCAGTGTAATCTAGCACTTTGAGAGGCCAAAGTGGGAGGATCCCCTTGAGCCCAGGAGTTCAAGTTTACAGTGAGCTATGATTGCACCACTGCACTTCAGCACTTCATCCTGGATGACAGAGTGAGACCCTGCCTCTGAAAATAACTAAATAAAAGGAAACAACCCTGCTACACCTGAACTTCCCCTGAACTCCTACCAAATAGTGATTCCTGTCTTCACCATGTTTGTCTCTTGCCAATCGTGAAGCTTTTGACACTGGAATGCTGCTATGAGAAAAAAATACAATGTTTCCATAAATGTGCTTGCCTGCATTAACAGCCAAAACAGAAGAAAGATGGTTCCCACCTCATTTCTGCCTTCCGGATCTCACAACATCTCACTGATGGGCCACATTTCACATGGGGAAACTGAATTGTAAAGGAGTCTGGGAAATGTACTTTTTAGTTTTCCAGAAGGAAGTTAGAAAGGATGCTGATGCTGGGCGTGGTGGCTCATGCCTGTAATCTTAGCACTTTGGGAGGCCGAGGTGGGCGGATCTCTTGAGCCCAGGAGTTCAAGACCAGCCTGGGCAATATATTGAGACCCTTTTAAAAAAAAAAAAAAAAAAAGGGATCATGAGTGTTCAGAGTGTTCATCCACAGATCTACTCTAATATCTGCTGGAGTGGACCTTGGTGGTTATCTGAAAAAATAGCATTCCATCAGTATGTAAAAACTGTTGAGGGCACAGACTGTGCTCAGAAATCAGTTCTTTTGACCAGATGCGGTGTCTCACGCCTGTAATCCCAACACTTTGGAGGCCAGTGTGGTGGGTGGATTGCTTGAGTCCGGGAGTTCGAGACCACCCTGTCAGCTCCTCGGGAGGCTGACATGCAGGCATCCCTGAACCTGGGAGGCAGAGGTTGCAGTGAGCCAAGATCGTGCCTCTGTACTCCAGCCTGGGTGAGAATGAGACCCTGCCGCAACAAAAAAAAAAGAAAAAGAAAAAGAAAAAGAAAAAAAAAAGCAGTTCTCTTAAAAAGCTGGGCTTTATATTAATTAGAATATTAGGCCGGGCACGGTGGCTCACACCTGTAATCCCAGCACTTTGGGAGGCCGAGGCAGGTGGATCACAAGGTCAGGAGTTCGAGACCAGCTTGGCCAATATGGTGAAACCCCGCCTCTACTAAAAATACAAAAATTAGCCGGGCGTGGTGGTGGGCTCCTGCAGTCCCAGCTACTCAGGAGGCTGAGGCAGGAGAATCGCTGGAACCCGGCAGGCAGAAGTTGCAGTGAGCCAAGATCGTGCCATTGCACTCCAGCCTGGGCAACAGGAGAGAGACTCTGTCTCAAAAAAAAAAAAGCCACAAGTTACCACTGTACTTGTACACTGGACAGTAGTTAATATGCCCTTTAGTGGCAGTGTTGAAACAGTGAAGCAATCCAAGTAAATGCCATTCTGTGAATGCCCTTCTAACTCATTAGGGCTAGGTGACAGATGAGCTTTTAGTGTGGCAACGACTTGTTCTCAAAAACTATTAATTTTGGGCCAGGCACAGTGGCTTATGCCTATTATTCCAACAAGGTGGGAGGATCACTTGAGCCTAGGATTTCAAGACCAGCCTGGGCAACATGGCAAAACCCTGTCTCTACAAAAATACAAAATTTAGCCTGGTAAACCTGTAGTCTCAGCTACTTAGAAGGCTAAGGCTGGAGGATCACTTGAGCCTGAGAGGTCAGGGCCACAATGAGCCATGGTCACACCACTGCATTCCAGCCTGAGTGACAGAGTGAGACTGTCTCAAAAAAAAAAAAACAAAACAAGACTGGGCACGGTGGCTCACACCTGTAATCCCAGCACTTTGGGAGGCTGAGGCGGGCGGATCACCTGAGATCGGGAGTTTGAGACCAGCCTGACTAACATGGAGAGATCCCGTCTCTACTGAAAACAGAAAATGAGCCGGGTGTGGTGGTGCATACCTGTAATCCCAGCTACTCGGGAGGCTGAGGCAGGAGAATCACTTGAACCTGGGAGGCAGCATTGGTGGTGAGCAGAGGTCGCACCATTGCATCCAACCTGGGCAACAAGAGCGAAACTCCATCTCAAAAAAAAGAAAAAAGTTATTTCAGTTTGTTTTCTTATTTATTTAGAGAGAGGTCTCACTATGCTCCCTACGCTGGTCTGGAATTCCTGGCTTCAAGTGACCTTCATGCCTCTGCCTCCTGAAATGCTGGGATTACAGGCGTGAGCCACTGGGCCCAGCTCCTCTTCTTTATATTTGCCTGTATTTTCTTTTTTTTTTTTTTTCAAGATATGTTGAATTTTTAAAGCTGTTGTGTTCAGTTTTCTTCCAAAACACATTGATGACATTTGGAGGAAAAGAGCAATAGGACTTACTATCTTGGTATCATCTACTGGCCTGCCTTTCAATAGTGTTGTCTTAAATTTATTTTCTTGTCAAAGTTAAAAAGTATGTTTGGGCTGGGGACAGTGGCTCATGCCTATAATTCCAGGATTTTTGGAGGCCGAAGTGGGGGGATCACTTGAGCCCAAGAGTTGGAGACCAACCTGGGCAGCATGACAAAACCTCGTCTTTCTAAAAAATACAAAAATTAGCCAAACTTGGTGATGGGTACTTGTAGTCCCAACTACTTGGGAGACTGAAGAGGGAGAATCGCATAAGCCTGGGAGATCAAGGCTGCAGGAGCTGTGATTGTGCCACTGCACTCTAGCCTGAGTGACAAAGTGAGACTGTCTTAAAAAATAAACCAAATGGCCAGGCGCAGTGGCTCATGCCTATAATCCCAGCATTTTGGGAGGCCCAGGCGGGCGGATTGCCTGAGGTCGGTCAGGATTTCGAGACCAATCTGGCCAACATGGAAAAACTCTGTCTCAACTAAAAATACAAAAAAATTAGCTATGTGTGGTGGTGTGTGCCGGTAATCCCAGCTACTCAGGAGGCTGAGGCAGGGGAATTGCTGGAACCAGGGAGGCGGAGGTTGCATTGAGCCAAGATCACACCACTTCACTCCAGCCTGGGCGACAGAGTGGGACTCCATCTCAAAAAAACCAAAACAAAACAAAAAAAAGGATTGCTTTTGATTTGCCATAATATATTTTAATATTGGAAATCTCTTATAAAGATTGAGGTTAAAAAGATATATATATAAAACATAAAAATATGTATATAAAATGTAGTTCTTTAAAAAGAGTTCCAAGCCAATTTGAAGCCAAATGATTTTTCTATTATTAATATTAATGATTTATTTATGTTGTATATTTTATATCATTATATATTACATATTTGTTATGTATTATGTATTATTAATATTAATTATTAATGGTTTTCTATTAACTATTATTAATAATAATCTGTGCCAGATAATCTATTTTTATATGTTAAAAATGATATCTGGCCAGGCACGGTGACTCAAGCCTGTAAGCCCAGCACTTTGGGAGGCTGAGGTGGGCGGATCACGAGGTCAGGAGATCAAGACCATTCTGGCTAACATGGTGAAACTCCATCTCTACTAAAAATACAAAAAAATTAGCCGGGCATAGTGGCAGGCGCCTCTAGTCCCAGCTACTCGGGAGACTGAGGCAGGAGAATGGCGTGAACCCGGGAGGCGGAGCTTGCAGTGAGCTGAGATCGCGCCACTGCACTCCAGCCTGGGGGACAGAGCAAGACTCTGTCTCAAAAAAAAAAAAAAAAAGATATCTGACAGCGGCTCTTATATAATTTTTGTTTGTTTGTTTGTTTTGAGACAGAGTCTCGCTCTGTCACCCATGCTGGCGTGCAGTGGCACGATCTTGGCTCACTGCAGCCTCTGCCTCCCGGGTTCAAGCAATTCTCCCTCCTCAGCCTCCCGAGTAGCTGGGATTACAGGCACCTGCCACCATGCCCGGCTGATTTTTGTATACTTAGTAGAGATGGGGTTTCACCATGTTGGCCAGGCTGGTCTCAAACTCCTGACCTCAGGTTATCTGCCTGCCTTGGCCTCCCAAAGTGGTGGGATTACAGGCGTGAGCCGCCGTGCCTGGCCCTTATATAATTTATTTAAATAAATATTATGAACCTTAGCAGATCTTTCTACCTCTTATTACAAAAGTACATTATAAATATCTCTTTTCTCTCTCTACAGGACAATCCTCCAAACACAGACTGTTTGACTTAGAATCTTCTCTTTTTTACTCCATTCAAGAGCAGCATTCATAAATTTCCAGGTATGACAAATTTTAATTCTTGATCTACCTCACTTAAATGCATAGATTAAAAAGTAAAATTCTGGGGCCGGGTGCTGTGGCTCATGCCTGTAATCCCAGCACTTTGGGAGGCCAAGGTAGACAGATCACCTGAGGTCGGGAGTTCGAGACCAGCCTGACCAACATGAAGAAACCCTGTCTCTACTGAAAATACAAAATTAGCCGGGCGTGGTGGCACATGCCTGTAATCCCAGCTACTCGGGAGGCTGAGGCAGGAGAATCCCTTGAACCTGGGAGGCAGAGGTTGCAGTGAGCTGAGATGCCGCCATTGCACTCCAACCTGGGCAACAAGAGTGAAAGTCCATCTCAAAAAAAAAAAAAGTAGAATTCTGGGCTGGGTGCGGTAGCTCATGTGCGTAATCCCAGCATTTGGGAGGCCAAGGCAGGCACCTGAGGTCAGGAGTTCGAGACCAATCTGGTCAACATGGCGAAACCCCATCTCTATTAAAAATACAAAAATTAGCCAGGCGTGGTGCTGGGTGCCTGTAATCTCAGCGCTTGTGAGGCTGAGGCAGGAGAATCACTTGAACCCAGGCAGCAGATGTTGCAATGAGCCGAGATCACGCCAGTGCACTCCAGCCTGGGCAACAGAGCAAGACTCTGTCTCAAAAAAAAAAAAAAAAAAGGTAAAATTTTGTAGTTGTAGATATTATATATTAGAGAATGGATTTATTTCTTGGAAATTCACTGTCTAATATGTTCAGTGTTCTGATCTTTTTGGTCTCCCTGTTCACTGATTGCTAATTTTTTTAAATGACATCTTTATTTTGAATTCTCTCTTTTTTTTTTTTTTTGAGATGGAGTCTCGCTCTGTCCCCAGGCTGGAGTGCAGTGGCCGGATCTCAGCTCACTGCAAGCTCCGCCTCCCAGGTTTAGTCCATTCTTCTGCCTCAGCCTCCTGAGTAGCTGGGACTACAGGCGCCTGCCACCTCGCCCGGCTAATTTTTTGTATTTTTTAGTAGAGACGGGGTTTCACCGTGTTAGCCAGGATGGTCTCGATCTCCTGACCTCGTGATCCGCCCGTCTTGGCCTCCCAAAGTGCTGGGATTACAGGCTTGAGCCACCGTGCCCGGCCGAATTCTCTCTTAAGGAAGTGTAGTGTATCCTTGTGAATGTGGGCCGAATTCCTTTTTTTTTTTTTTTTTAACATCCAGGATACATATTTGAATTACATTTTAATCTTTTACTTATTTATTTATTTATTTTTTATTTTTTTGAGATGGAGTCTCGCTGTGTCGGCTAGACTGGAGTGCAGAGGCAACCTCCGCCTCCCGGGTTCAAGCACTTCTGCCTCAGCCTCTAGAGTAGCTGGGATTACAGGCACCCGCCACCACTCCTGGCTAATTTTTGTATTTTTGGTAGAGATGGGGTTTCACCATGTTGGTCAGGCTGGTCTCGAACTCCTGACCTCAGGTGATCCACCCACCTTGGCCTCCCAAAATGCTGGGGTTACAGACCTGAGCCACCACACCCGGTTTTTATCTTTTTTTTAAACTGGGATCCAGGCAATTGTATGGAACTACATTTTTTAATTCATTGCCTCTCTTGTGTATATATTTCTCCCATTCTAGCTTGATCCACATACTCGTGTTATTAAGAACTGGAGATTATCTAGACCAGTCCTTTTAATTTGCAGAGAAGGATGTTAAGCCTAGAAACTTAAGTTACTTGCCCATGGACATAATACTAATTTAGTGGTAGAACCAGTGTCAGAATTCTGACCTCCCACAGCTGCATCATGCAGCCTTGGAGTAACTGTCTGGGTTAACTCCCTTTTCTGTAAAATGGAGATAATAATACCATCTCCCGGCAAGGCACAGTGGCTCACGCCTGTAATCCCAGCACTTTGGGAGGCCGAGACGGGTGGATCACGAGGTCAGGAGATTGAGACTATCCTGGCTAACACAGTGAAATCCTGTCTTTACTAAAAATACAAAAAATTAGCTGGGTGTGGTGGCGGGCGCCTGTAGTCCCAGCTACTCGGGAGGCTGAGGCAGGAGAATGGCATGAACCCAGGAAGCGGAGCTTGCAGTGAGCCGAGATTGTGCCACTGCACTCCAGCCTGGGCGACAGAGCAACAATCGGTCTCAAAAATAATAATAATAATAATACCATTTCCCCTATAGGTTGCATGTAAGGATTAAATGAGACAATGCAGGTAGTTACTTTAATACTGCCTGTTGGCCCTTTAACCCCTTCACTGCATCTTTCTTGAAATTCTCCACCCTTGGCTAATGTGTCACGAAGCTCTCTTAATTCTCCCTGTAATTCCTTATCTGTAACACTGGCTTCTTTTCCCCATCCTGCTCCACAATCATGGGCAATCCTCCAGGTTCCCCTCTCAGCCCTTGTTTCCTCTGAGTCCCTTCATTTCTGCTAACAACTTAATTGCTATTTGCAGATTCTCTTGCTCCTCTATCTTCAAGTCTGAGTGTCCCTGTGAACTTCAGACCAGCATTTCCAGTGGCCTCCTGGCCATATCTATCTGATTTCCCATTCCTCTCAAATCCAGCATACATAAAACCAAAGTCATTGCTTTTCTTCTAAATCAGTTATTTCTCTGGACTCTGGACTTCCCAATTTCTTGTTTCAAATTTTTAAAAAAATTTTTAATTTTAATTTTTTTTTTTTTTTTTTTTGAGACAGCATCTGTGTGCCCAGGCTGGAGTGCAGTGGTGCAATCACTGTTGCTCACTGTAGCCTCAACCTCCCGGGCTAAAGTGACCCTCCCACCTCAGCCTCCCAAGTAGCTGGGACTACAGGCACATGCAATTTTTTATTTTTATTTATTTATTTATTTTTCTGAGACAGAATCTTGCTATGTCCCCCAGGCTGGAGTGCAGTGATGTGATCTCAGCTCACTGCAACCTCCACCTACTGGGTTCAAGTGATTCTTCTGCCTCAGCCTCCTGGGTAGCTAGGATTACAGGTGTGTACCACTGCGCCTGGCTAATTTTTGTAGTTTTAGTAGAGACAGGGTTTCACCGTGTTGGTCAGGCTAGTCTTGAACTCCTGACCTCATGATCCACCTGCCTCGGCCTCCCAAAGTGCTAGGATGACAGGTGTGAGCTACTGCGCCCGGCCACAATTTTTTATTTTTTAGAGACAGGGTCTTGTTCTGTTGCCCAGGCCGACGTACAGTGGTATTACCATAGCTCACTGCAGCCTCCAACTCCTGGGCCTAAGCAATCCACTGCCTCTGCTTCCCAAGTAGCTGGGACCACAGGCATGCACCATCATGCCCAACTAATTTTTAAAAATCTATTTTGCCATCCTGGTCTCAAACTTAATTTAAGAAAAAGCAAGGTATAGGACCGGGCACCGTGGCTCACGCCTGTAATCCCAGCATTTTGGGAGGCCGAGGCAGGTGGATCATGAGGTCAAGATATCAAGACAATCCTGGCCAGCATGGTGAAACCCAGTCTCTACTAAAAATACAAAAATTAGCCAGGTGTGGTGGCAGGTGCCTGTAGTCCCAGCTACTTGGGAGGCTGAGGGAGGAGAATCATTCGAACCTGGGAGGCGGAGGTTGCAGTGAACCAAGATTGTGCCTCTGCACTTCAGCCTGGCGACAGAGCAAGACTGTCTCAAAAACAGAAAAAAGAAAAAGCAAGGTATAGACCAATGTATATAATACAAGGGAACTTAACTTTCTTAACTTTCCATATCAGTAGAGTGTTTTCTTATTTTTGAATCGTACGCATTCAAGGGTGAAAGGGAAGGGGAAAAGATCAGTGTTGCGGTGGCTCACACCTGTAATCCCAGCACTTTGGGAGGCCAAGGCAGGTGGATCACTTGAGGTCAGGAGTTCGAGAACAGCCAGGCCAACATGGTGAAACCCCGTCTCTACTAAAAATACAAAAATTAGCCAGGTGTTGTGGTGCGCTCCTGTAGTCCCAGCTACTTGGGAAGCTGAGACAGGAGAATCACTTGAACCTGGGAGGCAGAGGTTGCAGAGCTGAGATGATGCCATTGCACTCCAGCCTGGGTGACAGAGCCAGACTGTCTCAAAAAAATGATGTGAGAACTATATAAATAATTTGTGTTTCTCTGGGATTTTGTTTTTGTTTGTTTTTGTTTTGCCTTGGATTCCAGGGCAAATAATGCTAAATATAAATGTATAGAAACCATCTCATTAACATTTTGTTTAATTTAAATAAAATGTTGCTTGCTCTGTCCCTGAGGCTAAAGGGCAGTGGCATAATCCGAACTCACTGCAGCCTCCAACTCCTGGGCTAGGTGATCCTCCCGCCTCAGAACCCAAATAGCTGGGACTACAGGCCCATGCCACCATACCCAGCTAGTTTTTATAATTTTTTGTAGAGATGAGGTTTCACCATGTTGCCCAGGCTAGTCTCAAACTCCTGAGCTCAAACATCTACCTGCTTCAGTCTCCCAAAGTGCTGGGATTATACGTGTGAGCCACTGCGCCCAGTCCATTTTACCAAACTCTTATCATCAGTTATTAAAACTTTCCAATGCCACCCTCTGTTGATGACTTCTAAATCTTTATCTCCAGCCTAGATTTCCTGAGCGTATATCCAGACATCCTTATACTGACTTCATGCTCGGTGAGCAACATTTTGATGACTGACTTTCCATATCACCTCCTCATAAGGAAAGGAGAATATGTTGGTCAGTGGAAAACAAATATCTGTCCCTTTGATGTTTACATTTTTCATCATAATTTATAAAATGGCCTTGTGTCTCTTGTATATATGGTATATCTGACATATCACATACACATATATAACATATATAGACCTATGTACAAACTCTGTGAGCTTGATTAAAGACAGAGGATGGGGGAAAAGGAGGGAAGTAGGAAGGCATTTGCCTGTAAGAAACAGATCATCTTTTTGTGGAACAAAATCACATTTCTGATGAGTTTCTGAAAAATCAAACTTTAAATAAGAGGTAACAATGTAAATGCTGCCAATCATTTATCTTAGCACCTAGCCAGCTGGCCATTTTCTTCCTTGCTCACCCCTCCCTCCTTCTTATCTACAGTAGTTAGCTACTTAGGGAAAAATTTAGGTCTTCTCATCACACAGTACACCAAATACATTCTAGAAGAGAAGTATTACACACACACACACACACACACGCAAATGGAAGTAAATATTCATCAGACATCTGGAGGAGGGAAGATATCCTGAGAGTAGAACACACTGAAAACAAATCATGTGGGGAACTTTCAACATGTGTCATTCATTTACTTATTCGTTTATTAGTCTCCAAGTCTGAAGGATGTAGATACGAGGCTGAGAAGGGAAAGGTTTGGCCTGGGACAGTTCCTGGGTCCTGGATTAGGCACTATAGGGAGATAGTGGTATTAATTCCCAAGAAAGGAGACACAGATGAAGGAGTAAATTTCACGGGTTAAGAAAAGGCAGCAATAGTAAGTTTGGAATTCAGTAAGTTTGAGGTTATCTTCTGTATCTAACTGGTGATGGATAACAACAATGATGATAAGAATTATAACAGCGGCTCATATATTATTGAGCAGCTACTGTGTCCCAGGCACCTGCAGAGTTCTTGACATTTGCAATGTCGCATTGAATCTACAATTCCATGAAGTAGGTACTGCACTCTTATAAACCCCCATTTATAGGTGAGGAAATAGGTGTGTAAACCACAGCAGAGCCAGGGCTTAGATTCACTTTAATGGCATAGCCCATGTGTTTACCCACTGTTATTTATGCTGCTTCCAAGTCTTGCTGATTCTACCTCTTTGGCTTATCTCTATCTACTTCTTTTCTTTCTTTCTTTCTTTGTTTTTTTTTTTTTTGTTTGAGACGGTGTCTGGCTTTGTCACCCAGGCTGGAGTGCAGTGGCGTGATCTTGGCTCACTGCAACCTCAGCCCACCGGTTCAAGCCTTTTTTGTGCCTCAGCCTCCTGAGTAGCTGGAATTACAGGCACCCGCCACCACTGGACCTGGCTAATTTTTCTATTTTTAGTAGAGATGGGGTTTCACCAAGTTGGCCAGGCTGGTCTCCATTGAGCCACCTGCCTTGGCCTTGTCTACTTATTTTCATCACCACTACTGTGGTTTAAATGTTGGTCCCTTCAAAACTCATTTTGAAACTTAATCCTCAATTTAAAATTTTTTTTTTTTTTTTTTTTTTTTTTGAGACAGGGTCTCATTGTGTCACCCAGGCTGGATGGAGTGCAGTGGCACGATCACAGCTCACTGCAGCCTCAACCTCCCCAAGCTCAGGTGATCCTCCTACCTCACCCTCCTGAGTAGCTGAGACTACAGATGCATGCCACCATGCCTGGCTAATCTTTGTATTTTTTGTAGTGATAGGGTTTCACAATGTTGCCCAGGCTGGTCTCCAACTCCAGGGCTCAAGTGATTTGCCTGCCTTGGCCTCTCAAAGTGCTGGGATTACAAGTGTGAGCCACCATGCATGGCACAATGTGGCAGTATTGAGAGGTGGGGCCATTAAGAGGTGATTGGGTTATGAAGGATTAATGGGTTATCATGGGGGGAACTGGTGGTTTTATAAGAAGAGGAAGGGAGATGTGAGCACGCTCAGCCCCTTGCCACCTGTACT
Organism: Papio anubis; assembly: GCF_008728515.1. NCBI lineage: Eukaryota > Metazoa > Chordata > Mammalia > Primates > Cercopithecidae > Papio > Papio anubis. The sequence goes on along the minus strand of NW_022159127.1, from coordinate 95,406 downwards.
AGTCCGTTCTTGCATTGCTATAAAGAAATACCTGAGACTGGGTAATTTATAAAGAATAGAGGTTTAATTGGCTCACAGTTCTACAGGCTGTACAGGAAGCATAGTAGCTTCTGCTTCTGGGGAGGCCTCAGGAAGCTTCCAGTTATGATGGAAGGCATAGGAGGAGCAGGCATCTTCACATGGCTGGAGTAGGAGGAAGAGAGGTGCCACACACTTTCACACAGCGAGATCTCATGAGAACTCACTCACTATACAGCATCAAGGTGGGGATGGTGCTAAACCATTCATGAGAACTCTGCCTCCATGATCCATTCACTTCCCGTCAGTCCCCACCTCCAACACTGGGGATTACAATTCTACATGAGATTTGGCCAGGGACACAGATTCAAACCGTATCACTACCGATCCTTCTGCACTGTCCCAGGACTCTGCAAAGAGTCTCCAAGAGCAAGAAGGCCCTCACCAGGTGTAGACCCTTGACCTGGGATGTCTCAGCCTTCAGAACTGTAATACATAAATTTCATTTATTTGTCTTTTTTTCCTTTATCTTTTTCATGATGTTATTTTTTTCTTTTTTTCTTTTTCTTTATAAATCACCCAGTTTCAGCTTTTTTTGTTGTTGTTATAAGTAACAGAAAACAGACTCATACCACCCTACCACTACCCACAACTACTTCCATTCTTTTTTTTTTCTTCTTGTTGTTGTTGTTGTTTTTGAGATGCAGTCTCACTCTGTCACCCAGGCTGGAGAAGTTCAGTGGTGCAACTTCAGCTCATTGCAACCTCTGCCTCCCAGGTTCAAGCAATTCTCCCACCTCAGCCTCCTGAGTAGCTGGGATTACAGGAGGCACATGTCACCATGCCTGGCTAAATTTTGTATTTTTAGTAGAGATAGGGTTTCACCATGTTGACCAGGCTGGTCTCAAACTCCTGACCTCAAGTGATCTGCCCACCTTGGCCTCCCAAAGTGCTGGGATTACAGGCATGAGCCACCATGGCGGCAGCCCAACCACTTCCATTTCTACCCCTACCATTTTGTCTAGATTACAACTGCCTCCTGCCTGATCTCACTGCCGATGACATTCTTACTGCTCTCTGATTTGATCAAATACTAAATCACCTCTCTCCTTTGCATTAAACCCCTTAATGTCCCCCCCACCCCTGCCCCAGTGCTTACAGGGTCTAATCCAAACTTTTTTTTTTTTTTTTCTGAGATGAGTCTTGCTCAGTTGCCCAGGCTGGAGTGCAGTGGTGTGATCTTGGCTCACTGCAATCTCCACCTCCCGGGTTCACGCCATTCTCTTCCCTCAGCCTCCTGAGTAGCTGGGACTACAGGCGCCTGCCACCACGCCCAGCTAATTTTTTTTTGTATTTTTAGTAGAGACAGGGTTTTACCATGTTAGCCAGGATGGTCTCGATCTCATGACCTCGTGATCTGCCTGCCTCATCCTCCCAAAGGGCTGGAATTGTAGGTGTGAGCCGCCATGCCCGGCCCCAAACTCTTTAATAAAGCAAATAAGGTGCTCCATCCATCTCTCACCATCTCTTTTGCACCCTGTGCTCCAGCCATATTGAACAACTTACTTCCTATTTTCTTATTATACCAGTCCGTGCCTTGGCTCAAACTCTATCTTCTGCCTAGAATGCTTTTCTCTTTTTTTTTTTTTTTTTTTCTGAGTGAAAACCTACTTGCCTTTCAAGCGTCTACCCTAGCATTATATCACCTACGAAGCAAAGTACATTGAGTCTTCTCCCACAGTTCTGGAGGCTAAGTCTGAAATCAGGGTGTTGACAGGGCCATGCACCCACTGAAGGTTGTAGGGCAGAGTCCTTCCTTGCCTCTTCCTAGCTTCTGGTGGGTGCCAGCAATCCTTGGCATTCCTTCTGTTGTAGCTCCATAATTCCAGCCTCTGCTTCTGTCTTCACGTAGTGTTCTTCCTTCTCTGTGTGTGGTTTTGTTTCTGTTTTTGTTTTTCTGAGACTAGCCTGTTGCCTAGGTTGGTCTTAAACTCCTGGCCTCAAGCAATCTGCCTTTCCTTGGCCTCCCAAAGCGCTAGGATTAGAGGTGGGAGACACCGCATCCAGCCCCTGTGTGTGTCTTCTCAGTGTCCTACTTTCTCCAGATCTTTCCTTATAATGATACCACCCTAATCCAGGATGACCTCATCTTAACTTGATTGTGTCTGCAAAGACCCTATTTCCAAATTAAGGTCTCCTGTGTAGGTACCAGGGTTTAAGACTTCAGCATATAATTTTGGGGGGCACAACTCAACCCCATGTCTCACATGCAGGAGCAGGAGCAAGAGAGAGAGTGGAAGGAGGTGGTACATACTTTTTAATTTATTTTTTATTTTTATTTGAGACACAGTCTCACTCTGCCACCCAGGCTGGAGTGCAGTGATGTGATCATGGCTCACTGCAGCCTCGAACTCCTGGGCTCACATGAATCTCCTGCCTCAGCCTCCAAACTATAGGAGGCCACCATACCCAGCTAATTTTTTAATTTTTTTTTTTTTTTTCTTTATAGAAACAGGGTCTCACTATATTGTTCAGGCTGGTCTTGAACTCCTGGGCTCAAGCAGTCCTTCTGCCTCAGTCTCCCAAAGTGTTGGGATTATAGGCATGAGAGCTATTTTTTAATTTTTATTTTTTTAGATGGAGTTTCGCTCTTGTTGCCTAGGTTGGAGTGCAATGGCGCAATCTCAGCTCACTGCAACCCCCGCCTCCTGGGTTCAAGCAGTTCTCCTGCCTCAGACTCCCGAGTAGCTGGGATTACAGGCATGCACCACCACGTCCAGCTAATTTTGTATTTTTAGTAGAGATGGGGTTTCCCCATGTTGGTCAGGTTGGTCTCGAACTCCTGACCTCAGGTGATCCGCCTGCCTCGTCCTCCCAAAGTGCTGGGATTATAGGCCTGAGCCACCGCGTCCGGCTTTTTATTTTTCTTTTTTCTTTTCTTTTGTGAGACGGAGTCTCTCTCTGTCGCCCAGGCTGGAGTGCAGTGGCGCGATCTCAGCTCACTGCAGTCTCTGCCTCCCTGATTCAAGCAATTCTCCTGCCTTGCCTCAGCCTCCCGAGTAGTTGGGATTATAGACACCCACCACCACACCCAGCTCATTTTTTTGTACTTTAGTAGAGATGGGGTTTCACCATGTTGGCCGGGCTCCTTTCAGACACCTGACCTCAAGTGATCCACCCACCTCGGCTTCCCAAAATGCTAGGATTACGGGCTTGAGCCACCACACCCAGCCCCGAGCTATTTTTAAGTACTGAAATATTTTTATGTATAAACTGTTATTTTGGTGTTATAAAATGTAAATCATTTATGTTATAAGACATGTCCACAGAGTTATATACTGCATTTAGGTTTCATATCAAACAAGGGTACATTTTTAAAGTAGGTATACTGAGTACCTCATTCTTTATTTTATATCCTTACAAGGTACTTTATTGTTTTAACTCTTATTTTCTGTTTCTTATAGGATTAGTTCTCTTTTTCAGGGATTATTAGTTGTTTGCATTTCCCCCAGAGGCAAATCATCTACTGCCAGAGGCTCCCTGATGGAATCAGGTTAGAATGAGGTTGGGGGTGGGAAGACATTAAGAGAAGCAAAACCAGGCACGATGGCTCGCCCTGTAATCCCAGCAGTTTGGGAGGCCAAGGTGGGAGGATCCCGTGGGCCCAGGATTTTGAGGTCACAGTCAGCTATGACGCCAAGGAAAGGGAGTTAATGAGGAAAAGTTACAAGACCTGATTCCCAGCCCTACAGGACTTCTCTCCTTTTCCCCCCTAGGGCTGACACCTTCTTTGTCTTTTTCTTTCTTTCTTTTTCTTTTTTTGAAATGGGGTCTCACTTTGTCACCCAGGCTGGAGTACAATGGCATGATCTCAGCTCACTGCAGCCTCTGCCTCCTGGGTTCAAGCAGTTCTCTTGCCTCAGCCTCCCAAGTAGCTGGAATTACAGGCCCCCACCACCACACCCAGCTAATTTTTTTTTTTTTTTTGTCTTTTTAGTAGAGATGGGGTTTCATCGTCTTGGCCAGGCTGGTTTCAAACTCCTGACCTCAGGTGATCTGCCCACCTTGGCCTCCCAAAGTGCTGAGATCACAGGCATAAACCACCAAACCTAGCCACCTCCTTCCTAAGGATAATTTATTTTAGACAGGTTCTTCTTCCCCAGTCATCTCACCCTCAAGCCAGAGGGGTTGAGGAAGCCCCATGATAGAACCTGGTCATCTCTGAGGTGGAACGGCCTCTGAGACAAAACATTAAAGAGGATGGGGAGTACAACTCACTTCTTAATAATGTTATTGATACTGAGATGCCAGCAAGGTCATTTCATCTCAGTTTTGCAACAGCTAATTTGAAACCATGGGCACAGTGAGCAGTCAGCATGCTGTCACTGGTCCTGAGGACATTGCAGTATTTGAATAGTGAGAAGTGACAGCACTCAGAAAAGGACACACCAGATTTCTATGGCTTTTTTACCCTAGGATCTCAAAGGACATTACTGCTTTATTACTCATTCCCTAGAAAATAGTGCGCTAGAATAACTCATCCCTAAGAACGCTATGTGATTGGTATTTTGCAATTTTTACTCCATCCCAGTGCCAAGTTTCAGTGTTTTTCTAGTGTGATTGATATATTAGAATTTTTACTTTATAAGCTGTGATAAAACCATAATACTTTTTGGCCACTTTAAGTCTGGAGCTTTTATGATTTCACATTGAAAAGAAGTCTGAAGCTTTATTAGGTAAGTGAAAATGTAACACAGATGTCTGGGTAATGGAAGCCAGTAGCCTGTTTTTAACAGAATTATTCTTTAAAAGCAGAATGAAATTCCCTCTCTAGAATTTAGGAATACAAATTCTCTACCCTCAGCCTTTGACCTATAACCTCTTTAGGAAAAAGGATTCATCTCTCTGTCTCTAATCTTTCACCAAAATACCAAATAATTAAGTGCACATGTTCCATAGCAAAATATACCTAAAACAATTAATACATCAAGTAGAACTAATAGTTTCTCTCATTTTTAGAGTATCTAAAAAAAAAAAAAAAAAAACCCCAACAATTTATGCTGGCATTTTATAGTATAACTTGATTTATTTCAGGATTTCATTGTAAGAAACACGAACATATGTAGTATATAATTTAACTGCAACAAAATAGTTTAAAAATGTTGAAGTTGGAACAATCCTGAGAGATCATACAGTCCCACCTCCTACCAAATGCAGTCACCCTAAATCAATGACATTCTGCCTCTGCTACAATGGTAGCATAGAAAGTGTTACTTTGCAAAGTGACTGATACTGTTGTTAATCAGTTTAGCCCAGTGTTTCTCAAATTTGTCTTACAGAAACCCACAGTAAGAAATACATTTTTGCTGGGCACTGTGGTTTATGCCTGTAATCCCAACACTTTGAGAAGCCAAGGTGAGTTGATTGCTTGAGCTCAGGAGTTCAAGACTGCCTGGGTAAGATGACAAAACCCCATCTTTACAAAAAAAACACAAAAATTAGCCAGGCGTGGTGGCATGTGCCTGTAGTCCCAGCTGCTTGGGAGACTGAGGTTGGAAGATGGCTTGAACCCAGGACGTTGAGGCTGCAGTGAGCGGTGATCAGGCCATTGCACTCCAGGCTGGGCGACAGGGCAAGAACCTATCCCCTCCTCCAAAAAAAAGAGAAGAAAAAAAGAAATCCCTTTTAAGGCTTGACACAGTGGGTCATGCCTGCCCATAATCCCTGCTTTTTGGGAGGCCAAGACTGGAGGATCGCTTGAGGCTGGGAGTTAAAGATCAACCTAAGCAACATAGCAAGACCGTGTCTCTACAAAACAATTTAAAAAATTAGCTGGGCATGGTGGCGTGCCCTGTAACCCCAGCTACTTAGGAGGCTGAGGCCAGAGGACCTCTTGAGCCCAGGAGTCTGAGGCTGCAGTAAACTGTGATCACCTACTGTAGTCCAACCTGGATGACAGATTGAGACCATCTTTAAAAAAAATTTTTTTTAATTAAAAATAAATAGCTGTTCTGTATGAGCTCAAATTCATTCATTTCCCTTTAGTCCTATATTTTGGTCCATTTGCATTTTAGTGAATATTTATTCATTGAATAAATACTGACTGAGCACCTATGTGCTAGACATTATGCACTGTGCTAGGGATGCTGAGGTGGAAAAAACAGAGACTTATAGCTTTTGGAGCTTAGACTGTACTTCTAAGTTTAGAAGCCTAGTCTACTAGACCTATTAAGAGAATAATTCTGGCCGGGCACGGTGGCTCATGCCTGTAATCCCAGCACTTTGGGAGGCTGAAGCAGGCGGATCACAAGGTCAGGAGATGGAGACCATCCTTGGCTGACACAATGAAACCCCGTCTCTACTAAAAATACAAGAAAAGTAGCCGGGCATGGTGGTGGGCACCTGTAGTCCCAGCTACTCGTGAGGCTGAGGCAGGAGAATGGCGTGAACCCAAAAAGCGGAGCTTGTAGTGAGCCAAGACTGTGCCACTGCACTCCAGCCTGGGCGACAGAGCAAGACTCCATCTCAAAAAAAAAAAAATAATAATTCTACAGCTGGGCACAGTGGCTCATGCCTATAATCCCAGCACTTTGGGAGGCCAAGGTAGGCGGATCACTTGAGCCCAGGGGTTTGAGACCAGTGTAGGCAAAATAATGAGACCCTATCTCTACAAAAAGAAGAAAAAGAAATAAAAAATTAGCTGGGCATGGTGGCGCATACCTCTAGTCCCAGTTACTCAGGAGGCTGAGGTGGGAGGGTCACCTGAGCCTGGGAAGTCAAGATGGCAGTGAGCCGTGATAGTGCCACTGCACTCCAGCTTAGGCAACAGAGCAAGACTCTGTCTCAAACTTAATAATAATAAATACATAATAATAAAAACAAAATAATTCTAGTTCTTCGACATAATTGCCTTTCAGTATTGGAAGACAACTATCACATTTTCTAATCTATGCCTCATAGGATGTAGTTTCTGTAACAATAGCTATTGAGCCATAGTGATTAACTAAAGCTCCCCATACTAAAGATGGGCTTGTCAAGGAAACCTCTGTTGAAGTGACATTTAAGTAAAGACTTGTGTAGATTTGGGGAACAAGTTATGTGAAGATCCTTCACTCCTGGGTGAGGAATGTTCCAGACACAAGGGACGTCAGGAATGAGCTTGGCACCTTGGGAGGCATCAAAAGCAATAAGGTGAGAGCTGCAGGTAGGGGAGATCTTTCGGAGATCTGGCAGCATGTTTAGACCAGGGTAAAGACTTTGGATTCTTTCTCTGTGAGATGGGAACCACTGGAGGTTAAAGTATTTAACTTCATTTATTTTTGTGAAAGGGATTTTATTAGTCCATTCTCGCATTGCTATAAAGAACTCCCTAAGACTGGGTAATTTCATTGGCTCACAGTTCCACAGGCTGTAAAGGAAGCATGACTGGGCAGGCCTCAGGAAACTTACAGTGATGGCAAAAGGCAAAGGGGAAGCAGGCCCATCCTACATGTCTGAAGCGGGAGGAAGAGAGTGAAGGAGGAGGTGCTACACACTTTTAAACAACCAGATCTCGTGAGAACTCACTCACTATCACAAGAATAGCAAGAGGGAAATCTGCCCCCATGATCCAGTCACCTTCCACCAGGTCCCCTCTCTAACACTGGGGATTACAATTCAACATGAGACGCAGATCCAAACCATATCAGGGATCTTCTCTCGTATCTGCCACCTAGCTATTTTTGTGTATTAATTTTATCATAAACTGGCTCTTTTACCAAATTCTTTTGTTTCTAGGTTTATTTAATTGGCTTTATTAAGATATAAGTTAGACCGGGCATGGTGGCTCACGCCTGTAATCCCAGCATTTTGGGAGGCCGAGGCAGGCGGATCATGAGGTCAGGAGTTTGAGACCAGCCTGGCTAACATGGTGAAACCCCGTCTCTACTAATAATACACAAAAATTAGCCAGGTATGGTGACACGCACTTGTAATCCCAGCTACTAGGGAGGCCGAGGCAGGAGAATTGATTGAACCTGGGAGGCAGAGGTTGCAGTGAGCTGAGATCACGCCACTGCACTCCAGCCTGGGCAACAGAGCAAGACTCTGTCTCGAGAAAAAATTAAGATATAATTACATGCAATAAAATGCCCCAATTGTAAATGTACAATTTAATGTTTGACATATAGTCATATGTAATAATCAGCATAAATAATACATGAAACATTTTCATCACCTAAAATTTCCCTCATGCCTTTTTTTTCTTATGCCATTTTGTAGTAGAGCCTCCTATTTTGTTCTGAGTTTCAGGCAACTGTAATCTCCCTTATGTGACAATAGATTAGTTCTGCCTATTCTAAGATTTCATATAACTGGACTCACACAGTAGGTGTTCTTTGATTTCTGGCTCCTTTCATTGAGCCTAATGATTTTGAGAGTCATTCACATCATTGCTTGTGTCAGAGGTTTGTTTGCTGTATTGTTCAGTAGTATTCCATGGTATGGATATACTACAATTTATTTATTCACCATCAGATGCACATTTTCTTTCCAATTTGGGGCTAATATGAACAAAGCTGCTATGAAAAATTCTTGTATAAGTCTTTTTGTAGTCATGTGTTTTCATTTCTCTTGGATAAATACCTAGGAGTGGAATTGCTGGGTCTTACAGTAGGTATAACTTTAGTAGAACTGCTAAATAGTTTTCAAAAGTGACTGTAGCATTTTACATTTCCACCAGCAATGCATGAGAGAACTAACTTCTCCACATCCTTGCCAAGATTTGGTGTTGTCAGTCATTTTGTTTTTGGCCATGATGGTGGGTGTGTAATGACATTTCCTCATGGTTTTAATTTGCATTTCCCTGATGACCAGTGACATCTTTTCATATGCTAATTTTGTTTGTTTTCTATTATGAAGTGTCTGTTCAAATCATTCGCCCATGGGTTGTTTGTCCTATTGTTGAGTTCCTATTGTTGAATTTTTCTTTTTTCTTTTCTTTTTTTTTTTTTTTTTTTTGAGACAGAGTCTTGCTCTGTCGCCCAGGCTGGAGTTCAGTGGCTCAATATTGGCCCACTGCAAGCTCCGCCTCCCGGGTTCATGCCATTCTCCTGCCTCAGCCTCCCAAGCAGCTGGGACTGCAGGCACCTGCCACCACGCCCGGCTAATTTTTTGTATTTTTAGTAGAGACGGGGTTTCACCGTGTTAGCCAGGATGGTCTCGATCTCCTGACCTCGTGATCCACCTGCCTCAGCCTCCCAAAGTGCTGGAATTACAGGCGTGAGCCACCGCACCCGGCCCAAGAAGATTTTTTTTTTTTTTTTTTTTTTTTTTTGAGACGGAGTCTTGCTCTGTCACCCAGGCTGGAGTGCAGTGGCCGGATCTCAGCTCACTGCAAGCTCCTCCTCGGGTTCACGCCATTCTCCTGCCTCAGCCTCCCGAGTAGCTGGGACTACAGGCACCCGCCACTTCACCCGGCTAATTTTTTGTATTTTTTAGTAGAGACAGGGTTTCACCGTGTTAGCCAGGATGGTCTCGATCTCCTGACCTCATGATCCGCCCGTCTCGGCCTCCCAAAGTGCTGGGATTACAGGCTTGAGCCACCGTGCCCGGCCCCAAGAAGATTCTTTAGAGGATTTTCTGTGTACATGATTATATCTATAAACAATAACAGTTTTTCCTTTTCTGTGTACATGATTGTATCACCTGTAAACAAGAAGTTTTTCCTTTTTACTCTTTATGCCTGTTATTTATTTATGTATTTATTTTTTTGAGACAGAGTCTCGCTGTGTCACCCTGGCTAGAGTGTTATGGCGCGATCTCGGCTCACTGCAGCCTCCGCCTCCTGGGTTCAAGCGATTCTCCTGCCTCAACCTCCTGAGTAGCTGGGATTACAGGTGCCCACCATCGTGCCCAGCTTATTTTTGTATTTTTAGTAGAGATGGGGTTTCACCATATTGATCAGGCTGCTCTCGAAGTCCCGACCTCATGATCGGCCCGCCTCGGCCTCCCAAAGTGCTGGGATTACAGGCGTGAGACACTGCGCCCAGCCTATGCCTGTTATTTCTTTTTTTTTTTTCTTTTTTTTTTTTTTTTTTTAGACGGAGTCTCGCCCTGTCGCCCAGGCTGGAGTGCAGTGGCCAGATCTCAGCTCACTGCAAGCTCCGCCTCCCGGGTTTACACCATTCTCCTGCCTCAGCCTCCAAGTAGTAGCTGGGATTACAGGCGCCCGCCACCTCGCCTGGCTAGTTTTTTGTATTTTTTAGTAGAGACGGGGTTTCACCGTGTTTGCCAGGATGGTCTCTATCTCCTGACCTTGTGATCCACCATTCTCGGCCTCCCAAAGTGCTGGGATTACAGGCTTGAGCCACCGTGCCCGGCCGAGATAGCCTTATTTTTTATTGTTGTTCTGTTAATGTGGTGCTGATTGACTTTCAACTGTTAAACATCTTGTATTCCAGTGATGAACTGCACTTGGTATTATCCTTTCATATATATTTGATTTACAATTTTTTCTTTTTTTTTTTGAGACAAAGTCTCGCTGTCACCCAGGCTGAAGTGCAATGGTGCGATCTTGACTCACTGCAACCTCCGCCTCCTGGGTTCAAGCAATTCTCCTGCCTCAGCCTCCCAAATAGATGGGATTACAGGTGTCTGCCACCACACCCAGCTAATTTTTTTGTACTTTTAGTAGAGATGGGGTTTTGCCATGTTGGCCAGGCTGGTCTCGAACTCCTGACCTCAGGTGATCCAACCACCTTGGCCTCCCAAAGTGATGGGATTACAAGTGTGAGCTACTGCACCCGGCCACAGATATAATATTAAGTTGGTTTTTTTGTTGTTGTTGTTGTTTTGAGACAGAGTCTCACTCTGTCACCTGGGTAGAGTGCGTTTGAACAATCTTGGCTCACTGCAACCTCTGCCTCCCAGGTTCAAGTGATTCTCCTGTCTCAGCCTCCTGAGTAGCTGGGACTACAGGTGCACGCCACCACGCCCAGCTAATTTAGGATTTTTGTGTCCATGTTTACAAGGGATATTGGTCTGTAGGTTTCTTTTCTTTTTTTCTTTTCTTTTTTTTTTTTTTTTTGAGACGGAGTCTCATGCTATTGCCCAAGCTGGAGTGCAGTGGCACGATCTCGGCTCACTGCAACATTTGCCTCCCAGGTTCAAGCAATTCTCCTGCCTCAGCTTCCCAAGTAGCTGGGATTACAGGCATGTGCCACCACGCCCGGCTAATTTTGTATTTTTAGTAGAGACAGGGTTTCTCCATGTTGGTCAGGCTGGTCTTGAACTCCTGACCTCAGGTGATCCGCCTGCCTCGGCCTCCCAAAGTGCTGGGATTACAGGCATAGTTTTATTTCCTTATAATGTCTTTGGTTTAGGAATCAGAGTAATACTGGCCTCATAAAATGAGTTGAAAGTTTTTCTCCTTGTCTATTTTATGAAAGTGTTTGTATAGATGAGTATTATGTCTTTCTTAAATGTTTGATAGAATTCAACACTGAGGACATTTGGGTCTGGAGTTTTCTTTGTGGGCAGTTTTAAAATTATATTTTAAATTGATTTAATACAATTTAATTTTTAAGTTTGATATATGGCTGTTCAGATTTTTAATTTTTTTCTCGTACTAGGTTTTTTGTTTTTTTTTTTTGAGACAGAGCCTCACTCTGTTGCCCAGGCTGGAGTACAGTGGTGTGATCTCACCTTACTGCAACCTCCGCCTCCTGGGTTCAAGTGATTCTCGTGTCTTAGTCTCCTGAGTAGCTAGAATTATAGGTACACACCACCACACCTGGCTAATTTTTGTATTTTTAGTAGAGATGGAGTTTCACCATGTTGGCTATGCTAGTCTCAAAACTCCTGACCTCGGGTAATCCACCCGCCTTATCTCCCAAAGTGCTGGGATTACAGGCCTGAGCCACTATGCCTGGCTTCTTGTACTAGTTTTGATCACTTATAGCACTCAGGGAATTCATCTATTTCATTTAATTTGTTGAATATATTAGCATAGAGTTCATAATAGTTTCTTTTTATTCTTTCAATGTTTGTAGAATCTGTAGTGATGCTTCATTCCTAATACTGGTAATTTATGTCTTCTTTTTTTTTTTCTTCTTGGTCTAGCTGAAGGTTAATCAATCTTTATTGATAATGATTAATTTATTGACATTGATATAGATAACCAGCTTTTGGTTTCATTCATTTTTCTCTATCATTTCTTGGTTTCTATTTTGTTCATTTCTGATCTTGTCTTTATTATTTCCTTCCTTCTACATATATTGGGTTTAATTTAATTTGATCTCCTTTTCTCTGGATTCTTTTTTTTTTTTTTTGAGACTGGGTCTCCCTCTGTCACCCAAGCTGGAGTGCAGTGGCTTGATCTCGGCTTACTGCAACTTCCCCATCCTGGGTTCAAGTGATTCTCCTGCCTCAGCCTCCTGAGTAGGTGGGATTACAGGTGCGTGCCACCATGCCCAGCTAATATTTTGTGTGTTTTTAGTAGAGATGGGATTTCGGCACATGAAAATCCTAAAATACTTGGAAATTAAACATTAAACTTCTAAATAAATAGACATTTATAGAACACTCCACACAAATCAAACTTTGTTGTTTGCAGTTCAAGCAGTTGAGGAAAATGTATATTTTATTTTTCTTTTTTTTTTTTTTTTTTTTTTTTTTTTTTGAGACGGAGTCTCACTGTGTCTCCCAGGCTGGAGTGCAGTGGCGCGATCTCGGCTCACTGCAAGCTCCGCCCCCCGGGTTCACACCATTCTCCCGCCTCAGCCTCCCAAGTAGCTAGGACTACAGGCGCCCGCTACCGCGCCCGGCTAGTTTTTTGTATTTTTAGTAGAGACGGGGTTTCACCATGTTAGCCAGGATAGTCTCGATCTCCTGACCTTGTGATCCACCCGCCTCGGCCTCCCAAAGTGCTGGGATTACAGGCTTGAGCCACCGCGCCCGGCCCTTTATTTTTCATTTTATTTTTTATTTTTTGAGACATAGTTTTCACTCTTGTTGCCCAGGCTGGAGTGCAATGGTACAATCTCAGCTCACTGCAACCTCCACCTCCCGGGTTCAAGCGATTCTTCTGCCTCAGCCTCCCAAGTAACTGGGATTACAGGCATGCACCACCATGCCCGGCTAATTTTTTGGATTTTTAGTAGAGATGGGATTTCACCGTGTTGGCCAGGTTAGTCTCGAACTCCCGACCTCAGTTGACCCACCCATCTCGGCCTCCCAAAGTGCTAGGATTACAGGTGTGAGCCACTGCACCCGGCCCGGAAAATGTATAGTTTTAAATTCTTATATTAAAAAAAAAAACAACTAGAGTCAGACTTCTAGTTTGACTCCATATGGTCAGAGAACATACTCTGTGTGATTTTAATCCTTTAAATGTTCTAAAAACTTGGGCTAGGTGTGGTGGCTTATGCCTGTAATCCCTGAGGCTGAGGCAGGAGGATAACTTGAGGCCAGGAGTTTGAGACCAGCCTGGGCAATGTAAGCAGACCCCTGACTCTATAAAAGCCTTAAAAATTAGCCAAGTGTGGTGGTGCGCACCTGTGGTCCTAGTTACTTGGGAAGATGAGGCTGGAGGATTGCATGAGCCCAGAAGTTTGAGGTTATAGTGAGCTATGATTGCAGCCCTGCACTCCAGACTGAATGACGGAGCAAGACCCTGTCTCTAAAATTAAAAAATAAAAAAATTTTAAAAAAATTATAACATGTTTTATGGCTCAGGGTATGGTCTATCTTGATTAATGTTTGCTACGTACTTAAAAAGAATGTATATATTGCTTTTGTTGTATAGAGTGCGCTATAAATGTAAATTTGTCCAAGTTGGTTGATAGTATTGCTCAAGTGTTTATTTAATTTATTATTATTATTTGAGACAGGATCTCACTCTGTCACCCAGGCTAGAGTTGCAGTGGTAATAACATGGTTCACTGCAGACTTGACCTCCTAAACACAAGTGATCCTCACAACTCAGCCCCATCAGTAGCTGGGACCACAGTTGCATGCCGCCATGCCCAGCTAATTTTTACATATTTTGTAGAGATGGTTGTCTCTCTGTTTTGCCCAGGCTGGTCTTGAACTCCTGCCCTCAAGTAGTTCTCCCACTTTGGCCTCTCATAGTGCTGGGATTACAGGCATGAGCCACCATGCCTGGCCTGATAATGTCCTTTTTAAATGGAGCTCAGACTATTAATATTTAATATAATTATTAATATAGTTGGATTTAAGTGTACTATCTTGCTATTTGTTTTCTATTTATGCCAACTTTTTAAATGTCTTTTGTTCCTTTTCTCTTTTTTTTTTTTTTTTTTTGAGACAGAGTTTCGCTCTTTCACCCAGGCTGGAGTGCAGTGGCACAATATCAGCTCACTGCAACCTCTGCCTTCTGGTTTCCAGTGATTCTCCTGCTCCAGCCTCCTGAGTAGATGAGATTACAGGCGCTCGCCACCACGCCTGGCTAATTTTTGTATTTTTAGTAGAGATGGGGTTTCACTGTGTTGGCCAGGCTGGTCTCAACTCCTTTCCTCGTAATCTGCCCGCCTCAGCCTCCCAAAGTGCTGGGATTACAGGCGTGAACCACCACGCCCGGCCCATCTTTTGTTCTTTTTCTTTTCTTTATCTTGCCTCAGTGAAAGAATATTGAGGTGGTTCACGCCTATAATCCCAATACTTTTGAGGGTCTGTGGTGGGAGGATCGCTTAGGGCCAGGAATTCAACACCAGCCTGGGCAACATAGCAGGACCCCATCTCTGCAAGAAATTTTTTTAAAAATTAGTTAGGCATGATGGTGGTCTCCCGTAGTCCCAGCTACTCAGGGGGCTGAGGTGGGAGGATCACTCAGGAGTTGAGGCCAGGAGTTGAAGGTTACAGTAAAGCTATAATCATGCCACTGCACTCCAACCTGGACAACAAACTGAGACTCTATCCCAGAAACAAACAAACAAAAAGAATATTGAGCACTTTTTTAGTATTCTGTTTCATCTCCACTATTGGCTTATTAACTTAATCTCTGTCTTTTTTTTTTTTTTTTTTGAGACGGAGTCTCGCGCTGTGTCACCCAGGCTGGAGTGCAGTGGCGCGATCTCGGCTCACTGCAAGCTCCCCCTCCCAGGTTCAGGCCATTCTCCGGCCTCAGCCTCCGAGTAGCTGGGACTACAGGCGCCCGCTACCTCGCCCGGCTAGTTTTTTGTATTTTTAGTAAAGACGGGGTTTCACCATGTTAGCCAGGATGGTCTCGATCTCCTGACCTCGTGATCCGCCCGCCTTGGCCTCCCAAAGTGCTGGGATTACAGGCTTGAGCCACGGCGCCCGGCCAACTTAATCTCTGTCTTATTTTTAGTAGTTGTTCTCAGGGTTTTAATACACATTTTCCCTCATCACAATATGCACTTCACTTATTACTCATCACATGTTATAGGGCTTCATATATAGCAGGTTTCACAAACTACAGCCTTCAAGCCAAGCCTGAATACCTACCTGCTTTTGTAAATAAAGTGTTATGGGAACATAGCCATGGTCATTCATTTACATATTTTTTCATCAAGTCCAAAATGTCTACATAAATATGACACATTTTGTGCTGTAAGGACAGAGTTGAGTAGTTGCAATGGAGGCCACATAGCCTGTAAAGCCAAAAATATTTACTGTGTGGCGTTTTAAGTGAAAGTTTGCCAACTTCTCATGTTTATTATAAGAAACTTACAGTGGTATATTTCTGTTTTTCACTGTCTTCAAATATTTTTTCTGTCCCCACCTTTTCTGGAACCTCAGTTACAAATATATTAGACTATTTGATATTGTTCCACATTTCACTAAAGCTCTGTTCTTTTTTTTTTCTTTTCTTTTCTGTTCTTTTTCTTTTTTTTTTTTTTTTTTTGAGACAGTTTCATTCTTGTTGCCCAGGCTGCAGTGCAATGGCGCAGTCTTGGCTCACTGCAACCTCCGCCTCCCGGGTTCAAGCAATTCTTCTGCCTCAGCCTCCTGAGTAGCTGGAACTACAGGTGCCCACCACCATGCCTGGCTAATTGTTGTGTTTTTAGTAGAGATGGGATCTCACTATGTTGGCCAGGCTGGTCTCAAACTCCTGACCTCAGGTGATCTGCCTGCCTCGGCCTCCCAAAGTGCTGGGATTATAGGCCTGAGCCACCACAACCAGCCTAATTTTTGTATGTTTAGTAGACACAGGGTTTCACTATGTTGGCCAGTTTGATCTCCGTCTCCTGACCTCAAGTGATCCGCCCGCCTTGGCCTGTCAAAGTGCTGGGATTACAGGCATGAGCCACCATGCCCAGTCTCTTTTTTTTTTTTTTTTTTTTTTGAGATGGAGTCTTGCTGTGTTATCCAGGCTGGAGTACAGTGGCATGATCTCAGCTAACTGCAACCTCCACCTTCTAGGTCCAAGCGATTCTCCTGGCTAAGCCTCCCTAGTAGCTGGGATTACAGGTGTGCACCAAGACACCAGGCTAATTTTTTGTATTTTTTAGTAAAGACAGGGTTTCACCATGTTGACCAGGCTGGTCTCGACTCTTGACCTCAGGTGATCTGCCCGCCTTGGCCTCCCAAAGTGCTGGGATTACAGATGTGAGCCACCATGCCTGGTCTCTGTTCATTTTTTGTCAGTCCTTTTTTGTTTTCTTTTTGAGAGAGTCTTGCTCTGTTGCCCAGGCTGGAGTGCAGTGGCACAATCTCAGCTCACTGCAATCTTTGCCTTCCAGGTTCAAGCGATTCTCACGCCTCAGCCTCCTCAGTAGCTGGGATTACAGGTGTTTCACTATGTTGCCTGGGCTGGTCTTGAACTCTTGAGCTCAGGCAATTCACCTGCCTCAGCCTCCCAAAGTACTGGGATTATAGGCTTGAGCCACTGAGCCCTCCCATTAGTCTTTTTTTTTTAACTTTAGTTCAGATAATTTCCACTGTATGTCTTCAAATTCATGGAATTGTCTTCTGCAGTTTATAATCCGTTGGTAAGCCCATCTGGTGCATTTTTAATTTCAGATACTGTATTCTTTTTTTTTTTTTTTTTTTTTGAGACAGAGTCTTTCTCTGTCACCCAGGCTGCGGTGTAGTGGCACAATCTCAGCTCATTGTAGCCTCCACCTTCCAGGTTCAAATGATTCTCATGCCCTAGCCTCCCGAGTAGCTGGGATTACAGGTGTTTGCCACCGTCCCTGCTAAAATTTTTATACTTTTAGTAGAGAGGGGGTTTCACCAAGTTGACCAGACCGGTCTCAAACTCCAGGCCTCAAGTAATCTGCCTGCTTCAGCCTTCCAAAGTACTGGGATTATAGGCATGAGCCACTTCACTTAGCCCAGATATTGTATTTTTTAATTTCTATAATTTTTTTTTCTTTTTTTTGAAAGGGAGTGTTGCTCTATTGCCCAGGCTGGAGTGCAGTGGTGTGAGCTCAGCTCACTGCAACCTCTGCCTCCTGGTTCAAGTGATTCTCCTGCCTCAGCCTCCCCAGCAGCTGGGATTATGGGATTACACTTACATGCCACCGTGCCCGGCTAATTTTTTTTTTTTTTTGAGATGGAGTCTCGCTCTGTCGCCCAGGCTGGCACAACCCCGGCTCACTGCAACCTCCACCTCCCGGGTTCAAGCAATTCTTCTGCCTCAGCCTCCCAAGTAGCTGGGATTACAGGAGCATGCCACCACTCCTGGCTAATTTTGTGTGTGTGTGTGAGTGTGTGTTTTTGTAGAGATAGGATTTTGCCATGTTGGGCAGTCTGGTCTTAAACTCCTGACCTCAGGTGATCTGCCTGCCTCAGCCTCCCAAAGTGCTGGGATTACAGGCCTGAGCTACCACATCCAGTCTAATTTTTGTATTTTTAGTAGAGATGGGGTTTCACCATGTTGGCCAGTCTGGTCTCCATCTCCTGACCTCAAGTGATCTGCCCGCCTCAGCCTCCCAAAGTGCTGAGATTACAGACGTGAGCCACTGGGCCGGCCCTAATTTCTAGAAATTTTATTTGACTATTTTTATATCTTTCAATATGTTCATTTTTAAAAAAATATTTGAGTATATGTATAGTTAATGCTTTTACATCCTTCTTTGCTAACTCTAGCATCTCTTTCTAGATCTGTTTCTATCGACTAATTTTCCTTCTGATTAAAAAAAATGTTTTATTTATTTATTTATTTATGGAGACAGGCTTTCACTATGTTATCCAGGCTGGAGTGCAGTGGCTATTTACAGGTGTGATCATAGCGTACTGCAGCCTCTGACTCCTGGACTCAAGCAATCCTGCTGCCTTAGCTTTTCAAGTAGGTGGGACTACAGCCTCACGCCATTGTGACTAATCATTTTGTTATGGAATGATGGACACTATAAATATATATTTTTGAGTATCTGGTTTTTGTTGTCTGTCTTAATTGAATTTTGGTTTACTCGTTAATTTGTTAATGAATCAGCTTGATTTTGAGGCTTGTTTTTAAGCTTTGGGGCAGTTCTAGAGTTATCTTTACTGTTGTGTTAGGTTAGTCCTTTTACTAAGATATTACTCTTCCAGGGTCTCTACTTTATGCCCTGGATGTTCAGCTTCAGCAAACAATGTTTACTCTGACTGGTCAAAACTTAAATATCAGCCAGGCACACTGGCTCACACCTAAAATCCCAGCACTTTGGGAGGCTGAGGCGGGTGGATCACCTGAGGTCAGGAGTTCAAGACCAGCCTGACCAACATGGTGAAACCCCATCTCTACTAAAAATACAGAAATTAGCCAGGCGTGGTGGCAGGCGCCTGTAATCCCAGCTACTCAGCAGGCTGAAGCAGGAGAATCACTTCAACCTGGGAGGCAGAGGGCTGCAATGAGCTGAGATCACACCATTGCATTCCAGCCTGGGCAACACAGCAAGATTCCATCTCAAAAACAAAAAAAAAGTTGGGGGGAAAAGAAAAAAAAACCAACAACTTAAATATCTTCCAACTCTCTGTGTGTGAGCTCTGGGAATTTTTCTGCTCGTAGAAACTCAGGACTCCTGTGAAGAGTTATTGATCTCTTTGCATAGTTGCTGCTTCTCTGGTACTTTGCCTCAAACTTCCAGGCACCTCATGCTCCTAAACACTGATCTCTGCTCCATTCAGTGTGATTTTTCTCTTCCTGTATTCCAGTCCAGAAAGCCAAAGTAATAGTAGGACATACCTCACTTGGTTCCATTCTCTCAGGGATCACAGTCCCATACTCCCTGATTTCATTGTCTGAAAATAATTTTTTTCATGTATTGTTCGGTTTTTCTAATTGTTTATAGCAGAAGGCCAAGTCTAGTACCAGTTACTCCAACATGGGAAAAGAATTTTATTTTTATGGTTTTCTGATTTTACTTTATAGATATACAGTATCACCTGCAGTAATAATAATTCATTCTTTCTAATATTCACACATTGTAGTTAGTTATCTTGTCTAATTCATTGGCTAGTACTTCCAGGACAATGTTAAATAATAGTATTGATACTTCCTGGTATTTTTCTGTAAGGGTAGATGGGACAGCATTTTAAAGGGAGGCAGGGCATGGTGGCTCACGCCTATAATCCCAGAACTTGGGGAAGCCCAGGTGGGTGGATCGAAGAATCGCTTGAGCCTGTGAGGTGGACATTGCAGTGAGCCAAGATCGCGCCATTGCATTCCAGCTTGGGCTACAGAGTGAGACTCCGTCTCAAAAAAACAAAAAACAAACAGAAAAAAACAAACAAAAAATTTTAAGAGAGCATTGACTGGGCACAGTGGCTCATGCCTGTATATAATCCCAGCACTTTGGGAGGCAGGCAGAACGCTTGAGTCCAGGAGTTTGAGACAAGCCTGGCCAACATGGCGAAACTCCGTCTCTACTAAAAATACAAAAAATTAGCTGGGCGCGGTGGCACATACCTGTAGTCCCAGCTACTAGGGAGGCTTGAGGCACAAGAATCGCTTGAACCTGGGAGGCAGAGGTTGTAGTGAGCCAAGATCGCACCACTGTACTCCAGCCTGGGCAACAGAGTAAGACTCTGTTTGAAAAAAAAAAAAAGAGAGCAAGAGAATTTTCAGGGTTAATGAAAATACTGGGGAAAAGGGCACTGTCCTATGGTAATAATAATAATAATAACGGAGATACAAATTGATAGTGTTTTTGGAAGGCCGTTTGTCAGTACCCACTTAACAACTGGACTTCTAGGAATCAAATTATGTCCTAAATGCTTGTCTTAGTCTGTTTCTGTTGCTATAACAGAATACCACAGACTGCGTAATTTATAAAGAACAGAAGTTTATTTGACTCACAGCTCTGATGCCAGCATCTGGCAAGGATCATCAGATGGTGGAAGGCATCCCATGGCAAGGAAGTACAGGAGCAACACAGAGAGACAACAAGGGGGCCAAACTCTTAGCAGGAGCCCACTCCCATGCTAACTAACCCACTTCCGAGATAACGGCATTAATCCATGCATGAATAAGGTGCCCACATGACCTAATAACCTCTTTAATCTACCTCTTAATACTGTTCCATGAGTTTGTAGCGACATTAAAACCATAACAATGCTCAAGGATGTATATGCAAAAAAAAAAAAAATTTTTTTTTTTTTTTTTTTTTTGAGATAGAGTTTCCCTCTTGTTGCCCAAGCTGGAGTGCAATGGTGAGATCTCAGCTCACTGCAACCTCCAGCCCCCCAGGTTCAAGCGATTCTTCTGCCTCAGTCTATCCCAGAGTAGCTGGGATTACAGGCGCACGCCAATACATCTGGCTAATTTTTGTATTTTTAGTAGAGATGGGGTTTTGCCACATTGGCCAGGCTGGTCTCAAACTCCTGACCGCAGGTGATCCACCCGTCTCAGCCTCCCAAAGTGCTGGGATTACAGGCGTGAGCCGCCGTGCCTGGCCTGCAAAAATATTTGTTGCAGCATTGTATTAGTCTGTTCTCACACTGATCCAAAGACTGGGTAATTCATAAAAGAAAGAGGTTTAATTGACTCAGTTCTTCATTGCTGGGGAGGTCTCAGGAAACTTACAATCATGGCAGAAGGTGAAGGAGAAGCAGGCATCTTCTTTATAGGGCATCAGGATGGAGTGAGTACCAGCAGAGGAAATGCCAGATGCTTATAACACCATCAAATCTCGTGAGACTCACTCATTGTCATGAGAACAGCATGGGGGAAACTGCGCCTATGATTCAATTACCTCCACCTGGTGCCACCCATGAGGATTACAATTCCAGATGAGATTTTGGGTGGGGACACAGCCAAACCATATTAAGCATTATTTATCGTATCAAAAAAATGTAGTCATGACCCAACTACCTTGTTTCAAAGAGAACAGAGGAATTACTATATTTTAACTGAGGGGATATGCTAATACAGGTTGAGTATCCCTAACCCAAAAATTCGAAATCTGAAATGCTCCAAAATCTAAAACTTATTGAGTACTAACCTGATGCTCAAAGGAAATGCTCATTGAAGCATTTTGGATTTTGGATTTTCCAATTAGGGATGCTGAACCTAAGTATAATGCAAATATTCTAAAATAAAAAAAAATATGAAATTCAAAATGCTTCTAGTCCCAAGCATTTTGGATAAAGGATACTCAACCTGGCCGGGCACGGTGGCTCACGCCTGTAATCCCAGCACTTTGGGAGGCTGAGGCAGGCAGATCGCCTGAGGTCAGGAGTTCGAGACCAACCTGACCAACATGAAGAAACCCTGTCTCTACTAAAACTACAAAAATTAGCTGGTCATGGTGGTGCATTCCTGTAATCCCAGCTACTCGGGAGACTGAGACAGGAGAATTGCTTGAACCCAGGAGGCGGATGTTGAGATGAGATTGTGCCATTGCACTCTAGCCTGGGTAACAAGAGCGAAACTGTCTCCAAAAAAAAAAAAAAAAAGGATACTCAACCTGTAAAAGATTAGGCATTGATTTAATTCTTCTGTAGCAATATTCCCAGATGTCTTGTTTCACACTTGTCCGACATAACCATGCATATATTATGTCTCTGTTAGCACAGTATCCTGGGTTTGTCTGTACTCCAGAAACAAGGTCATATAAGCACTCAGCAAAAGCTGGATCTTGGGGCACATAATGATAATGTGAAGGTCCAATCCCTAGCTAAGTGACTCAGTCTTTTTTATTTAATAATTTCTGGGAGATTTGGGATTTCGAAACCCATTACTAGTAGAACCTGGCCTATATTAAACATGGAAGAAACTTCATTATAGACAGAACTCTTGGGAACTAATTCATTATAGGGTCTTCATCTCTATATATGTTCATATTTATAACTTTCATACAGTACTGAGTAGTAGTTAATGTATTTGTAAAATAACCGCTCAGGCCAGGTGCAGTGGCTCATTCCTGTAATCCCACCGCTTTGGGAGACTGAGGCAGGTGGATTGCTTGAGCCCAGGAATTTGGGACCAGCCTGGGAAACATAGTGAAACCCCATTGCTACTAAAAATACAAAAAATTAGTCAGGCATGGTGGTGCACGCCTGTAGTCCTAGGTACTCTAGAGGCTGAGGTGGGAGGATTGATTGAACCTGGGAAGCAGAGGTTATAGTGAGCCAAGATTGTGCCAGTGGCACTTCAGTCTGGGTGACAGAGTGAGACCCTGTCTCAAAAAAAAAAAAAAAAAAAATCAGGTTAAGTGACTGAATCTGGTGGTGGTCTGGGGTGGGAGTTCAGATGGTGAGGCATTAATATAGTCTTACTCATAGGTAAAGACTGGATTAGATTATTCCAGTAATACAAAGGTCATTCATCATCCAAGAAATCCATTAATGTAATATACCATTTTAACAGGTTGTTTTGGGTTAAATTTGTTCTCCCAAAATAATATGATTAAGTCCTAATCTACAGTCTTTTATTTGGAAATAAGGCCATTGAAGATGTAATTAATATGGTCACTAGGGTAGGGTGGACCCTTAATCCAGTATCACTGGTGTCCTTATGAGAAGACAGTGTGAAGATGTGAGGAGAGAATACTTTGGGTTTTGTTTTGTTTTGTTTTTGAAACGGAGTCTCACTCTGTTACCCAGGCTGGAGTGCAGTGGCAGGATCTTGGCTCACTGCAACCTCTGCCACCCAGGTTCAAGCGATTCTCCTCCATCAACCTCCCAAGTAACTGGAATTACAGGCGCCTGCCACCATACCCAGCTAATTTTTGTATTTTTACTAAAGAGAGGTTTTCACCATGTTGATCTTACCATGGTGACCATGTTGGTCTCGAACTCTTGACCTTAAGTGATCTACCTACCTCGGCCTCCGAGGTAGGCCTCCGAGGTAGGCCTGCTACTCCGAGGTAGTGCTGGGATTACAGGTGTGAGTCACCACACCTGACCAAGGAGGACAGAATACTTTGTAATGATAGAGAGACACACATGCAGGGAGAAGATGGCCATATGAAGACAGAGGCAGAGATTGGGGATAAGCTGCTTCAAACCAAGGAACACCTAGGGCCACCAGAAGATAGAATGAAATAAAGAAGGATTCCTCCCTTACAGGTTTCAGAAAACACATGATCCTGTTGACAATTTAATTTTGGATTTCTAGCCTCCAGATTGCAAGACAATAAAATTATATTTTTTTAAGTTACCTAGTTTGTGGTACTTTGTTAATGGCAGCCCTAGGAAACTAATATACAAAGAGGGGAAAACGTATAAATGCAGAATAAACATTTAATACATTTTAGCTCTAATTTATGATTTTTTAAGTTTTAGCAAATTGAAAACAAAGGGTACCAATCAAACTCCTATATTAAACGTCATCATTCTTTTTTTTTTTTTTTTTTTTTTTGAGATAGAGTCTGTCTCTGTTGCCCAGGCTGGAGTGCAGTGGCACAAACAAGGATCACTGCAACCTTGACCTCCTGGGCTCAAGGGATCCCACCACCTCAGCATACCATGTAGCTGGGACCACAGGTGTATGCTACCATGCCCAGCTAATTTTTGTTTTGTTTTGTTTCTAGAGACAGGATCTCACTTTGTTGCCTAGGCTGGTCTCAAATCTTAAACTCCTGGCCTCAAGTGATCCTCCTGCCTTGGCCTCCCATAGTGCCCAAATTAGAGATGTAAGCCACCATGCCCAGCCTAAGCATCATTATTAGTAGTTAAATTTTAGCAGTGTTTCCATTCAGCAAGTGACACCTGCTGTCATGGCCTCTGTTCCACACTTTATGGGAGATCCTAGCCCATGCAGTAGGACAAATATAAGAAATGAGGCAGAGAAATGGAACTACATGAAATAAAACTCCTTATTTGCAGACGCATAATTATCTACGAAGAATGTTTCAGAAAATCTTTGGGTTGGGCCGGGCGCGGTGGCTCAAGCCTGTAATCCCAGCACTTTGGGAGGCCGAGACGGGCGGATCACGAGGTCAGGAGATCGAGACCATCCTGGCTAACACGGTGAAACCCCGGCCCTACCAAAATACAAAAAACTAGCCGGGCGCCTAGTCCCAGGCTACCCGGGAGGCTGGAGGCAGGAGAACGGCGCGCGGAACCCGGGAGGCGGAGCTTGTGAGCTGGAGATCCGCCACACCGTGACTCCAGCCTCCAGCTACAGAGCCAGACTCTGTGTTTCAAAAACAAAAACAAAACAGCAAAAACAACAACAACAAACTAGGCCGCATTTAGGTGGCTGGCCTGTAGTCCCAGCTATCTCGCCAGAGGCTGGGAGGGCAGGAGAATGAAGGAACCCGGAGGCTTGGTAGCGAGCCAGATCCCGCCGCATCAGCACTCCAGCGTGCCTAGGATAGAGCTGAGCCTGCCTCAGAAAAGAAAATTTTGTTATTTTTTGAGAAGGAGCCTTACTCTGGAGGTCTGTGGGCTGAAGTGCAGCAACCACCGCAGCCTCAACCTCCTGGGCTCAAGCAATCCTACCTCAGCCTCCCAAGTAGCCAAGACCACAGATATGTGCTATTTTCTTATTTTTGTAGAGACAGAGTCTCCTGTTGCCTTAGTGGGCCGCTTCTTTGAACTCCTCTGGTTCATGATCTCCAACTTGTTCTCCCAAAGTGCTGGGATTATAGGTATGAGCTATAGCACCTGGACTCAGAAAATCTTTGGATAAACCATTAGAATTAATAAGAGACTTTAGCTAATAAGAGAGGTTGCTACATACCAGATTAATATACAAATATGAATAGTATGCCTATAAACCAGTAATAATGCAGTAGGAAAAAAAGTGCCCATTCATTATAGCAATAAAATCTATGAGCAGTAGGAATAAATCTAACAAAAATATGTAAGATCTTAACAGAGAAAATAACATTGAAGAGTATGAAAGACCTGAATAAATGGAGAATTATACCATGTTCATGGATGGTGAGACTCAACATTGTAAAGATGTGAATTCTCCCCTAAATTAATCTAGAAGTTCAATACAATAATGAAGCTTGTCAAACTGATGCTAATATTTATGAGGTAGAAGGGTCAACAGCATTTTTGAAAAAAATGTTACTTGAGGCCATGCCTGGTGGCTCAACACCTGTAATCCCAGCACTTTGGGAGGCCAAGGCGGGTGGATCACGAGGTCAGAAGTTCGAGACCAGCCTGGCCAACATAGTGAAACCCCATCTCTACTAAAAATACAAAAATTAGCCAGGCATGGTGGCGTGTGTCTGTAATCCCAGCTACTCAGGAGGCTGAGGCAGGAAAATCGCTTGAACTTTGGAGGTTGGAGGATGCAGTGAGCCGAGATTGTACCACCGCACACCAGCCTGGGCAACAGAGAGTGAGACTCCATCTCAAAAAAAAAAAACTTGAGGAGGTGGGGCAACTCATTTTAAAGTTTTGGTAATACTGTGAAGTGTTGGTGCAGAGACAGGCAAATTGAGAAAGTGAACTGAATAAAAATCTCATCAATAGATCCATAAATTATGGACACTAGATGTATAACAGTAGTACCATTACAAATTAGTGGGGAAGGCTGGGTGTGGGGGCTCATGCCTGTAATCCCAGCATTTTGGGAGGCCAAGGTGGGCGGATCACTTGAGGTCAGGAGTTTGAGACCAGCCTGGGCAACATGGTGAGACCCTGTCTCTCATTTAAAACAACAACAGGCCGGGCGCGGTGGCTCACGCCTGTAATCCCAGCACTTTGGGAGGCCGAGGTGGGCGGATCACAAGGTCAGGAGATCGAGACCACGGTGAAACCCCGTCTCTACTAAAAATACAAAAAATTAGCTGGGCGCGGTGGCAGGCGCCTGTAGTCCCAGCTACTCAGGAGGCTGAGGCAGGAGAATGGCGTGAACCCGGGAGGCGGAGCTTGCAAGTGAGCTGAGATCACGCCACTGCCTGGGCGACAGCGCAAGACTCCGTCTCAAAAAAAAAAAAATTAAAATTAAACAACAACAACAAAATAGTGGGGAAAGGATAAACTTTTCAATAAATGGTGCCAGAAAAGTTGTTTATATGGAAAAAAAAATTAGAATACTATGTACAAAATAAATTGAAGTAAATTAAAGCCCTAAAAGTGAAAAACAGAACTTTAAAAAATTCTTTATGTCCTTGAGATAGGGAAGGATTTCTTAAAATACAGAAGAAGCATACCACTAACTGATTGATAAATTTGACTGTATTAAAACTAAAATCGGTACTGGGTGTGGTGACCCACGCCTGTAATCCCAGCACTTTGAGAAGCCAAGGTGGGCTGACCACCCGAGGTCAGGAGTTTGAGACCAGCCTGGCCAACATGGTGAAACCCCATCTCTACTAAAAATACAAAAATTAGCCAGGCGCCTGTAATCCCAGCTACTTGGGAGGCTGAGGTAGGAGAACTGCACAAACCCAGGAGGCCGAGGTTGCAGTGAGCCGAGATTGCGCCACTGCACTCCAGCCTGGGAGACAAAGCAAGACTCTGTCTCAAGAAAAATAAATAAATACATAATAAAAATACAAAAATTAGCCAGGCATGGCGGAGATGAGGTTAGAGAAGTACCGGGATGGGAAGCATGCAGATCATATAGGGCATTTTAGCTTATGAGAACTTTGGAGTTGGATGATAAACCATTGGAAAGTTTTGTGTAGAGGAGTAATGTGATTTCACTTATGTTTTAGAAGGATCACTCTGGCTGCTGTATTCAGACTAGACTGAAGTTGCAAGGAGGCTATTAAAATAGCCTTTAGGGCCAGGTGCCACTTTGGGAGGCCGAGGCGGGCGGTTGAGGTCAGGAGTTTGAGACCAGCCTGGCCAACATGGCAAAATCCGTCTCTACTTAAAGTACAAAAATTAGGCCAGGCACGGTGGCTCACGCCTGTAATCCCAGCACTTTGGGAGGCCGAGGCAGACGGATCACGAGGTCAGGAGATCAAGACCATGCTGGCTAACACGGTGAAACCCCGCCTCTACTAAAAATACAAAAAAATTAGCCAGATGTGGTTGCAGACGGCTGTAGTCCCAGATACTCGGGAGGCTGAGGCAGGAGAATGGCGTGAACCAGGGAGGCGGAGCTTGCAGTGAGCCGAGATTTTGTCACTGCACTCCAGCCTGGGCAACAAAACGAGACTCCATCTCAAAAAAAATAAAAAATAAAAAAACACAAAAGTTAGCTGGGCGTGGTGGCGGGCGCCTGTAATCCCAGCCACTTGGGAGGCTGAGGTAGGAGAATCACTTGAACTCTGAAAGCGGAGGTTTCAGTGAGCTGAGATTGCGCCACTGCACTCCAGCTGGGGCAACAAGAGCAAAACTCCATCTCAGCAAATAGCCTCTAGATGATAAGTGATGGTGACTTGGATCAAGGTGGCAGCAGCAGCCATGGAGAGAAGTGGTGGGATTTTGCTATTCTGAAGGTGAAACCAACAACATGGAGTCAAAGATGACACAATGTCTTTGATCTAAACAGCTGGTAGAATGGAGGTTACGTTTCCTAAGATGGATAAGAGTGTAGGAAAGGTAGATTTAGGATGGAGGTGAACAAAAAGTATCGTTTTGCACATGTTAAGATGCTGTGATTGGCTGGGCGTGGTGGCTCATGCCTGTAATCCCAGCATTTAGGGAGGCCAAGGCAGGAGGATTGCTTCAGCCCACCAGTTTGAGACCAAGCTGGGCAACATAGTGAGACTGTGTCTCTATTTATTTAAAATAAATAATTTTTTTAAAAAGATGCTATCATATTATGAAATATGTGTTTGGTCTTCATCCCTCTTTCCTGGCATACAACTAAAATCCTTAGAATCTCCAAAGTGGTGTCTCTTTGTATGCTCATGAATTGACTGCTGGCTGAGTGGCAGCCTCAGGTTTGGGGCTGGTCACCAGAAAGGTCAAGCAGGAGTAGAGAAGTAGGACTTTCAGCCCACCCCCAGCCTCTGGGGAGGAGAGAGAGGCTAAAAGTTAATTTGATCACCAATGGCGAATGATGTCATCATTCATGCCTACATAACGAAGTTTCCATAAAACCCAAAAGGCCTGGGTTTAGAGTGCTTCCAGATAGCTGAACATGTGGAGGTTCCTGGAGGGTGGTGCACTTGGTGGGGGCGTGGAAGCTCCAAGCGCCTTCCCACGTGCCTTGCCCTATGCATCTCTTCATCTATATCCTTTGTAATATCCTTTATAAGAAACCAAGAAACTTAAGTGTTTTCCTAAGTTCTGTGAGCTACTCTAGCAAATTAATCAAACTTAAGGAGGGCATTATGGGAACCCCAGTTTATAGCTGGCTAGTCAGAAGCACACATAAAACAAGCTGGGGCCTGCAATTGGCATCAGAAGTTGGGGGATGCCTTCTGGGACTGAGCCTTCAACCTCTGGGATCTGATGCTCTCTCCAGTTACATAGTGTTAGAATTGAATTGAATTACAGGACAACTTGCTGGTGTCAGTGCAGAACTGATTGCTTGCTTGATGTTTGAAACTATGAGCCTGGATGGGATCCTAAATACTCCCTAGGGAACGATATAGGTAGAGAAGATGTTTGAGGCCTGAGACCCTGTACATTCCAAAATTTGGAGATTAGGAAAATGGAGAAGAACCAGCAAAGGAGACTGAGAAGGAGTAGCCGGTGAGGTAGGAGAGCCATGAAGGAGTAGTGTCCTGGTGGTCAAGTGAAAAAAGTGTTTTAGGATGAAGACAATGACCAACTGTGTAGGCAAAATGAAGACAAAGAAATGATCATTGGATTTGACAACACGCAAGTTACTAATAACCATAAAAAGGATGGTTTTGGCCAGTCCCGATGGCTAACGCCTGTAATCCCAGCACTTTGGGAGGCCGAAGCAGGCAGAGCACCTGAAGTCAGGAGTTTGAGACCAGCCTGGCCAACATGGTGAAACCTCATCTCTACCAAAAATACAAAAATTAGCTGGGTGTGGTAGCACGCATCTGTAATCCCAACTACTCAGGAGGCTGAGGCAGGAGAATCTCTTGAACCCGGGAGGCAGAGGTTGCAGTAAGCCGAGATCGCGCCACTGCACTCCAGCCTAGGTGATAGAGTGAGACTCTAACTCAAAAAAAAAGAGTGGTCGGCCGGGCGCGGTGGCTCAAGCCTGTAATCCCAGCACTTTGGGAGGCCGAGACGGGCGGATCACGAGGTCAGGAGATCGAGACCATCCTGGCTAACAAGGTGAAACCCCGTCTCTACTAAAAAATACAAAAAAATAGCTGGGCGAAGTGGCGGGCGCCTGTGGTCCCAGCTACTCGGGAGGCTGAGGCAGGAGAATGGCGTGAACCCGGGAGGCGGAGCTTGCAGTGAGCTGAGATCCGGCCACCGCACTCCAGCCTGGGGGACAGAGCCAGACTCAGTCTCAAAAAAAAAAAAAAAAAAAAGAGTGGTTTTGATGGATGATGATGAAAACCTGACTGGAATGGGTTCAAGAGAGACAGAGAGACAGCAAATACAAACAAAACAGAACAAAACTATTTCAATGAATTTTGTGTAAAGGGAGTTGAAAAGAAAAATGGAATAGAAGCCAAAAGTAGATGTGAAATCAAGGGGAAGTTTTTTTGGTTTTTTGTTTTTGAGACGGAGTCTCGTGTCACCCAGGCCAAAGGGGAAGTTTTTGTTGGCACATCTGTTTGTTTGTTTTTGAGTTACAGTCTTGCTCTGTCGCCTAGGCTGGAATGCAGTGTCGCAATCTCGGCTCACTGCAGCTTCTGCCTCCCAGGTTCAAGCGATTCTCCTGCCTCACCCTCCTGAGTAGCTGAGATTACAGGCGCCCACCACCATACCCAGCTGATTTTTGTATTTTTAGTAGAGATGGGGCTTCATCATGTTGGTCAGGCTGGTCTAGAAATCCTGACATCAAGTGATCTGCCCGCCTCAGCCTCCCAAAGTGCTGGGATTACAGGTGTGAGGCACCGCGCCCGGCCTGTTTGTTTGAGGTGCAGTCTCACTCTGTTGCCCAGACTGGAGTGCAGTGGCGCAATCTCTTCTCACTACAACCTCCACCGCCCAGGGTCAAGCAAATCTCCTACGTCAGCCTTCTGAGTAGCTGGGATTACAGGTATGCTCCACCATGTCCGGCTGATTTTTTGGTACTTTTAGTAGAGATGGGGTTTCACCATGCTGGCCAGGCTGGTCTTGAACTCCTAACCTCAGGTGATCTGCCTGCCTCGGCCTCCCAAAGTGCTGGGATTACAGGCGTGAGCCACCACGCCCGGCCTCTGTTTTTAAGATAGGAGATACTTGATACCATGTTTGTACAATATTTGCAATTACCCACTTTGTGTACAGAGGGGAATGATTTTGAATTCAGCTTAAGCACAGCTTATTTCTGTCTGGCTTGGGTTCAGAGACCCACCCTTCCTAAGCAATGTCACATTTGCTTCTGCAAGGTGCCCTGAAGGCACTACCAGCCCGGGATCAATTTTCAGGTTAATTTTTCTTTTTTTAAACTTTATTTATTTATTTTTATAGAGATGGGGATCTTACCATGTTGCCCAGGCTGATCTCGAACTCCTGGGCTCAAGCGATCTGCCCGTCTCAGCCTCCCAAAGTGCTGTGATTACAGGCATGAGCCACTGTGTCCGGCCTATGTTAATTTTTCGGATTGAGATTTCCCACACCAAGCAGGTAAAGTAAATCTGGCCTCCAGAATCTCACAAGGCAAACCACTGGGCTTCAGTATTTCACCTAGGGCCTTTTTTTCCCTACCCAGGGCCCTGCAAAGACAAACTTTCTTTACCTTCTCATTGGACTTAGACAGTCAGAATTTTTAGTCCCTTTTCACTAAGGTTGTGGTCCTCAGAGGGTTCTAACTTCCCAGCTGTCAGCTCTAATAGATCAGAGTTTGGTACTGGTAAGGACCTAGTCCCTTAGCCATTACTGGCCCACACAGCTCAGGCTGTGCTGCCTCCGCTTAGCTGGCGTCTAGGGATTTCTACATCTTTCTTGCAAGCTCAGCCACACCTTTAAAAAACTTCAGCTGTATTTTATCCAGCATCTCTAGGGATTTGTGGCAGAAAAGTTTTCACCACTATTTTGCTGGAACCAGAAATTTTTCTCCTCACTCTACCTGGCTAATTCCTGCTCACCTTTGAGGTCTCAGTTTAAATGTTACTTCTAAAGAGGTATCCCCAACCTTCTCCATCTCAGTCTAAGCTAGGATACTACTCATAGCCCCTTTATACTACTCATAGCACCTTCTTTCTTTCTTAGCACTTAACTTGTCAT
This sequence comes from Papio anubis, assembly GCF_008728515.1. Lineage (NCBI taxonomy): Eukaryota > Metazoa > Chordata > Mammalia > Primates > Cercopithecidae > Papio > Papio anubis. The sequence goes on along the minus strand of NW_022159127.1, from coordinate 63,831 downwards.
TGTAACTTCATACAAGTCTTTGTTGAATTTAATTAAATTTAACTATATATATACACACACACACACACACACACACATATATATGGAATCTCACTCTGTCGCCCAGGCTGGAGTGCAATGGTGCAATCTCGGCTCACTGCAACCTCCACTTCCTGGGTTCAAGCAATTCTCCTGCCTCAGCCTCCCAAGTAACTGGGATTACAGGTGTGCGCCACGATGCCCGATTTTTTTTTTTTTTTTTTTAGTAGAAATGGGGTTTCGCCATGTTGGCCAGGCTGGTCTTGAACTCCTGACCTCAAGTGATCCACCTGCCTCAGCCTTCCAAAGTGCTGGTATTACAGGTGTGAGCCACCTGTAATTTAACTTTTTCAGAGACAGAGTCTCTGTGGCCCAGGCTGGTGTGCAGTGAGTGTTGTGATCATGGCTCACTGCAGCCTCCACCCCCTGGATTCAAGTGATCCTCCTGCCTCAGCCTCCTAAATAGCTAGGACTACAGGTGCCCTCCATCACACCTGGCTAATTTAAAAAATATATATATATATATTTTTAATATATATATTTATATATTTATTTATATATATATATATTTTTTTTGTAGAGATAGGGTCTTGCTATGTTGAATAGCCTATTCTCTCACTCCTGGGCTCAAGCTATCCTCCTGCCTCTGTCTCCCAAAGTGCTGGGATTACAGGCATGAGCTACCACCCTGGGCTGGAGTCTTTGTTTAATGTCTGATAACCATTTTAGATTGAAAACAACATGAAGGCAAAAATCAAATGTGTTGGCTCAACATATAGCAAAAGGCCTGATTTATTGAACATGCTCATGCCTGTAATCCTAGTATTTTGGGAGGCTGAGGCCAGAGGATCTCTTGAGCCTAGGAGTTCAAGACCAGCTTGGGCAACATAGTGAGACCTCATCTCTATATTTAAAAAATGAAAGAAGGCTGGGCACGGTGCCTCACGCCTGTAATCTCAGCACTTTGGGAGTCCAAGGCGGGTGGATCACGAGGTCAGGAGTTCAAGACCAGCCTGGCCAGATGGTGAAACCCCATCTCTACTAAAAATACAAAAATTAGCCAGGCATGATCGCGGGCGCGATGGCGGGTGCCTGTAATCCCAGCTACTCGGGAGGCTGAGGCAGGATAATCGCTTGAACCTGGGAGGTGGAGGTTGCAGTAAGCTGAGATCGCGCCACTGCACTCTAGCCTGGGTTACAGAGCAAGACTCTGTCTCAAAAAAAATAAATAAATAAAGAAGAAGAAGATGTTCAATAAATTTTGCTAATAAAACAAGTAATTTTGTAAAAAATTAGTCTCAGGTTTTTTTTGGTTTTTTTTTTTGGTTTTTTGTTTTTGTTTTTGTTTGAGACAGAGCCTTGCTCTATTGCCAGGCTGGAGTGCAGTGCCGTGACCTCAGCTCACTGCAACCTCCACCTCCTAGGTCCAAGCGATTCTCCTGCCTCAGCCTCCTGAACAGCTGGGACTACAGGCGTGCACCACCACGCCCAGCTAATTTTCATATTTTTAGTAGAGACGGGGTTTCATCATATTGGCCAGGATGATCTTTGGCTCTTGACCTTGTGATCTGCCCGCCTCGGCCTCCCAGAATGCTGGGATTACAGGCATAAGTCACCGTGCCCAGGTGATAACAATCTAGTATTAAGTGATGTGTTGAAACCTATTATCTTCTGTGTCTTGGCAATTATATTCTCCAACAAGAAAGAGTTCTTAATGGAATAAAAGAGGCTTCTGATTATTATTTTAGTTGACTCACCTTAGAAAAGGATTGTTCACTTTGGGAGGCTGAGGCAGGAGGATTGCTTGAGTCCAGGAGTTAGAGACCAGCTGGGGTAACATAGCGAGACCTTATCTCTATTAAAAAAAAAAAAAAATAGCCAGGCATGGTGGTGCACACCTGTAGTCCCAGCTACTTAGAGGCTGAGGTAGGAGAATCACTGAAACCAGGAGTTTAAGGTTGCAGTGAGCATTTTTTATTTGTTTGTTTTTTGGGTGTTTGTTTTTTGAGATGGAGTCTTGCTCTGTGGCCCAGGCTCGAGTGCAGTGGTGCAATCTTGGCTCACTGCAACCTCTGCCTCCCAGGTTCAAGCAATTCGTCTGCCTCAGCCTCCCAAGTAGCTGGGATTACAGGTGTGTAATCCACCACACCCAGCTAATTTTTGTATTTTTGGTAGAGACAGGGTTTTACCATGTTGTCCAGGCTGGCCTCGAACTCCTGACCTCAGGTGATCCCCCCCCCCCCCCAGCCTCCCAAAGTGCTGGGCTTACAGGAGTGAGCCACTGTGCCCAGCCGCAGTGAGCTTTGATCACACCACTGCACTGCAGCCTGGGCAACAGAGCAAGATCCTGTCTCAAAACAAAATAAAATAATTGTAATGTAGGTTTTGGTAACCACACGTGTCTTTTCCTCTTCAGAATGGAGATCTCCTCTCATCAGTCTCACCTCCTGCAGCAACTGAACGAGCAGCGCAGGCAAGATGTATTTTGTGACTGCAGTATTCTAGTTGAAGGGAAGGTCTTCAAAGCACATCGAAATGTATTATTTGCTAGTAGCGGCTACTTTAAAATGCTTCTTTCTCAGAATTCAAAAGAGACAAGTCAGCCAACCACAGCTACATTTCAGGCTTTCTCCCCTGACACTTTTACAGTTATCTTGGACTTCGTATATTCTGGCAAACTGTCTCTTACTGGTCAGAATGTCATAGAAGTGATGTCGGCTGCTAGCTTCCTTCAGATGACTGATGTCATAAGTGTATGTAAGACTTTTATTAAATCTTCCTTAGACATTAGTGAGAAAGAAAAAGATCGCTATTTCAGTCTCTCAGATAAAGATGCCAATTCTAATGGTGTAGAACGTTCCTCTTTTTATAGTGGTGGCTGGCAAGAAGGAAGCAGTTCTCCACGTTCTCACCTAAGCCCAGAGCAAGGAGCAGGTATAATAAGTGGAAAATCTTGGAATAAGTATAATTATCATCCAGCCTCCCAGAAGAATACTCAACAACCCTTGGCCAAGCATGAACCAAGGAAAGAGTCCATTAAAAAGACCAAACATTTGAGATTGTCACAGCCTTCTGAAGTTACTCATTATAAGTCAAGCAAACGAGAAGCACGAACATCTGATTCTTCCAGCCATGTTTCCCAGTCTGAAGAACAAGCACAAATTGATGCTGAAATGGACTCTCCTCCTGTTGGCTATCAGTACGGTCAAGGATCTGATGTCACATCCAAAAGTTTTCCAGGTACCCAAGAAGGGCATAAGTCCCCTCCTCTAGGTTCCAAAGTGCTATATAAATCGGTCTCCTGTCAAAACACCCTTAGTTTCAGGTGCTCTAAGCAGTTGAAGCAAGTGATTTTTTTCAAAAGTTCTATTTCTGTAATGAAATTTATTTAGTAATGACAGGCGTGGTGGCTCACGCCTGTGATTCCAGCAGTTTGGGAGGCTGAGGTGGGCAGATCACCTGAGGTCAGGAGTTCAAGACCAGTCTGGTCAACATGGCAAAACCCCATCTCTACTAAAAGTACAAAAAAATTAGCGGGGCATGGTGGCATGTGCCTGTAATCCCAGCTATTCAGGAGGCTGAGGCAGGAGAATCACCTGAACCCAGGAGGCGGAGGTTGCAGGGAGCTGAGATTGCGCCACTGCCCTCCAGCCTGGGTGACAGAGCGGGAGTCCTTCTCAAAAAACAAAAAAAAATAGCCAGGCATAGTGGTGCACACATGTAGTCTCAGCTACTCAGGAGGCTGAGGCAGGAGAATCACTTGAACCTGGGAGGCAGAGGTTGCAGTGAGCTGGGATTGCACCACTGCACTCCATCCTGGGCAATAGAACGAGACTGTGTCTCAAAAAAAAAGGAAGAAGAAATTTGTTTCATAAAACGTGGATTTAAATTTTTTAATTCAAAATAATATTGAATAAATATAATGACAATCAAAATAATAAGAGTACTAAGAGTCAGAACCCATGATTTTTCAAACCTGTATCTGTGGGTGGTTAGATTACTCTTAAATGTTTAAAGCTCTTTTCTAAATAGTTCAATCTCTAAGACACATATTTTCACTTTTAAATAGTCTTTTTTTTTCTGTGTATTTACTCAGAGGAATATTTAGCTTATTAAGATACAAACACAGGTTGGGCGCGGTGGCTCACGCCTGTAATCCCAGCACTTTGGGAGGATGACGCAGGCAGATCACAAAGTCAGGAGTTCAAGACCAGCCTGGCCAATATGGTGAAACCCTGTCTCTACTAAAAATACAAAATAAATAAGCTGGGCGTGGCACACGCCTGTAATACCAGCTACTCAGGAGGCTGAGGCAGGAAAATTGCTTGAACCCGGGAGGTGGAGGTTGTGGTGAGCTGAGATCATGCCACTGTACTCCAGCCTGGGTGACAGAGGGAGATTCCATCTCAAAAAAAAAAAAAAGATACAAATACATTTTTTTTCTTCTTTTTTTGAGACGGAATTTTGTTCTTGTTGCCCAGGCTGGAGTGCAATGCGCAATCTCAGCTCACCACAACCTCTGCCTCCCGGGTTGAAGCAATTCTCCTGCCTCAGCCTCCGGAGTAGCTGGGATTACAGACGTCTGCCACCACGCCCAGCTAATTTTTTGTATTTTTAGTAGAGACGGGGTTTCTGCACGTTTCCCAGGCTGGTCTTGAACTCCTGACCTCAGGTGATCTGACCTCCTCGGCCTCCCAAAGTGCTGGGATTACAGGCATGAGCCGCTGCGCCCAACACATCATTTTTTTTTTTTTAAGGAATGCCTGTAGTCCTAGCTACTGGGGAGGCTAAGGCAGAGCATCACTTGAGCCCAGGAGTTAAAAGACCAGCAGAGGAAACATAGAGCCCATCTCCCACCCAAAAAAGAACACCTCACATACAACCCATGACACTGGTCCTGTAAGTCTACAGTGGACCAATGTGCAACATGAGACATCTCATTTTCATGATAATAGTAAAACGCAGAAAGATCATGTAAGTTGACAGTTTCAGAATAATCCTCCCTCACTCTGGAAGTAGAGAATAGGGATAAGAAATGCGTATCATACAATTTTCCCCCCAGTTAATCAGTTAACAAATTTGCCTAATAGTTTCCATGTAAATTTAAAGGAAAATTATATTAACATGAAACTCCTCAAGGTTGTAAGATACAGATTACATATTTATTTTATTTTATTTTGCTATTTTGTAGAGATGGTGGGTCTCATTATATTTCCCAGGCTGGTCTTGAACTCCTGGCCTGAAATGATCCTCCCACCTCAGCCTCCCAGAGTGCTGGGATTACAGGAATGAGCCACTGTGTCCAGCCTGATTTTTATTTTATAAAAGTTTCAAACATATACAAAAGTAAAAAGAGAATGGTATAATTAACCTCCATGCATCCATGACCTAGTCCCACAACCTCTAACTCATGGCCTGTCTCATGTCTGTATCCTTATCCCTAACCCACTCCCTTTATTACTTTTAAACCAATCTCAGACATCATATGTTTTCACTTGTAAATCGTTCAGAATGTGTCCTTAAAATAGTATAGAAAAAAACTACAATACTATTGTCATACCTAAATTGAACAATAATTATTTATTTATTTATTTATTTATTTTTTGTTTTGAGACAGGGTCTCACACTGTTGCCTAGACTGGAGTGCAGTGGCACAATCTTGGCTCACTGCAACTTTCACCTCACGGGTTCAAGCGATTCTACCACCTCAACCTCCCAAACCGCTGGGATTACAGGCATGCGCCACCACACCTGGCTAATTTTTTTTACTTTTGGTAGAGATGGGGTTTTACCATGTTGGCCAAGCTGGTCTCAAGCCCCTGACCTCAAGTGATTTTCCTCCAAGAAAAAAGCTTAAATATTAAATACTTTTACTTTGAAATTGTGTACAGTTTTCCCGTCTATTTTTTCGTATTTTTTAGTAGAGACGGGGTTTCACCGTGTCAGCCAGGATGGTCTCGATCTCCTGACCTCGTGATCCGCCCGTCTCGGCCTCCCAAAGTGCTGGGATTACAGGCTTGAGCCACCGCGCCCGGCCGAAATTGTGTACAGTTTTAAAATATAGTACTATTTTACATTTAAAATCTAATGACCCTAATGCATTAAATTAAAAAAAAAAAAAAAGGCACGGCAGGCCAGGCACAGTGGCTTACGCCTGTAATCCCAGTACTTTGGGAGGTAGAGGCGGGCGGATCACGAGGTCAGGAGTTTGAGACCAGCCTGACCAACATGGTGAAACCCTGTCTCTACTAAAAACACAAAAATTAGCTAGGCGTTCTGGTGCGTGTCTATAATCCCAGCTACTCAAGAGACTGAGGCAAGAGAATTGCTTGAACCCAGGAGGCAGAGGTTGCAGTGAGCAGAGATTGCGTCTTGCACTCCAGCCTGGGCGACAGAGTGAAACTCCATCCCAAAAAAAAAAAAAAAAAGCATGGCAGTCTGTATCAGTCTGAATTTACCCAACTTGCTTTTTTTTATTTTTTGTTTATTTTTTTAGACGGAGTCTCGCTCTGTCGCCCAGGCTGGAGTGCAGTGGCGCCATCGCAAGTTCTACCTCCTGGGTTCACACCATTCTCCTGCCTCAGCCTCCAGTGTAGGTGGGACTACAGGCGCCTGCCACCATGCCCGGCTAATTTTTTGTATTTTTTAGCAGAGAAGGGGTTTCACTGTGTTAGCCAAGATGGTCTCGATCTCCTGATCTTGTGATCTGCCCGCCTTGGCCTCCCATAGTGCTGGGATTACAGGCATGAGCCACCATGCCCAGCCGAATTTACCCAACTTTCTAAATATATCAAATACTGAAGTTAAAGTTCTATACTTAGAATTACATTGACAATCTAGTCTTAATAAAATTTCTTTCATCTGTTATTTTTTGGGCTCACCAACTCTTTGTGCATTCTTTTTATTTCATAATTTTTTTTAAGTTTATTTTTTTCTTGTTTCCAGTGGGGTTGGATTGGATTCTTTCTGTTATTAGAATTGTTATTATGAACTTTCCAATGATTTAATCAGAGCGTCTCTTGACAGATGATCTGCCCCGGATGCGATTCAAGTGCCCGTACTGCCCACATGTGGTGAAGCGGAAGGCAGACCTAAAGCGCCACCTTCGCTGTCATACAGGAGAAAAGCCCTATCCATGTCAAGCCTGCGGAAAAAGATTTAGCAGACTAGACCATCTAAGTAGCCATTTTCGAACAGTATGTATGATTTTTTTTCATCGTTTTACTAATTCTTTTTTGTTTTCTTTGTTTGTTTGTTTGTTTTGAGATGGAGTCTTGCTCTGTCGCCCAAGCTAGAGTGTAGTGGCGGGATCTCGGCTCACTGCAACCTCTGCCTCCTGGGTTCACGCCATTCTCCTGCCTCAGCTTCCCTAGTAGCTGGGACTACAGGTGCCTGCCACCACGCCCAGCTAATTTCTTTTTTTTTTTTTTTTTTTTGGATTTTTAGTAGGGACAGGGTTTCACTGTGTTAGCTAAGATGGAGTTTTTGTTTTCTTGAGATGGAGTTTCACTCGTTGCCCAGCCAACAATCTCAGCTCACTGCAACCTCTGCCTCCTGGGTTCAAGCAATTCTCCCGCCTCAGCCTCTTGAGTAGTTGGGATTACAGGGGTGTGCCACGCCCGGCTAATTTTTGTATTTTTAGTAGAGATGGGGTTTCACTACATTGGCCTGGCTGGTCTCCAACACCTGACCTCAGGTGATTCACCTGCTTTAGCCTCCCAAAAGTGCTGGGATTACAGGCATGAGCCACCACGCTCGGCCTTGTTTTGTTTTGTTTTGTTTTGTTTGAGACAGGGTCTCTCTCTATCGCCCAGGCTGGAGTGCAGTGGCATCATCTCAGCTCACTGCAGCCACAACTTCTCAGGCTCAAATTATCCTTCCTCCTCAGCCTCCTGAGTAGCTGGGACTACAGGCCTGCACCAACACGCCGGGCTAATTTTTGTATTTTTGTATTTTTTGTAGAGATGGGATTTCATCATGTTGCCCAGGCTGGTCTTGAACTCCTGGGGTCAAGTGATCCACCTGCCTCGGCCTCCCAAAATGCTAGGGTTACAGGCATGAGCCATCACACCTGACCCATCATTTTACTTCTTAAGAAATATGTACATTTGGCCAGGCGCAGTGGCTCACACCAGTAATCCCAGCACTTTGGGAGGCCAAGGCGGGCAGATGGCTTGAGGCCAGTTCAGTTCAAGACCAGCCTGGCTAAAATGGTGAAACCCCATCCACCAAAAATACAAAAATTAGTGTGGTGTGGTAGCTCACACCTGTAATCCCAGCTACTCAGGAGGCTAAGGCACAAGAATCGCCTGAACCCAGGAAGTGGAGGTTACAGTGAGCTAAGATCAAGCCACTGCACTCCAGCCTGGATGACACAGTGAGACCCTGTGTTTAAAAAAAAAAAAAAAAAGTACATTTATGGGCTTTAGGATCATCTCATTTGCTGAGGAAAATATTTTCACACAACTCTACCATATTTAAAATTTCTCCAACTTAGTGTTTTTACTTTGCACATAAAGCATAATTATATATATTGATTTTATTGTCCTTTTAGACCTTGAAGTGGGGTATATTCTTTTCATGGTAAATAGTTTTATATTTCCATTTTAATTCACTTAGTCTAACATGTTTTTATATACCGGTCTGTTCAGAGCCAAAGATAATGTAAACTGTATAAATATTTTAAGTGTCTAGGTCAGAATCACCACTGCAGATACTCAGCATCTACCAGTGATTACTGAATCCTTGTCTGGAGGGATCTCAGTCTAGTTGCTGCTGTCCAACCAGAGAGGGTCTTCACTATACCTGCTTTCTTTCTTTTTTTTTTTTTGGAGACAGAGTCTTGCTCTGTTGCCCAGGCTGGAATGTAATGGCGTGATCTTGGCCCACTGCAACCTCTACCTCCCAGATTCAAGCAATTCTCCTGCCTCAGCCTCCCAAGTAGTTGGGACTACAGGTGCCCACCTAGTTTTTGTTTTTTTTTTTTTTCTCTTTTTTGAGATGGAATCTGGCTCTGTCACCCAGTCTGGAGTGCAGTGGCCAGATCTCGGCTCACTGCAAGCTCCGCCTCCCGGGTTTACGCCATTCTCCTGCCTCAGCCTCCTGAGTATCTGGGACTACAGGCGCTCGCCACCTCGCCCAGCTAGTTTTTTGTATTTTTTAGTAGAGACGGAGTTTCACCGTGTTAGCCAGGATGGTCTTGATCTCCTGACCTCGTGATCCACCCGTCTCGGCCTCCCAAAGTGCTGGGATGGCAGGCTTGAGCCACCGCACCCGGCCAGTTTTTGTATGTTTAGTAGAGGTGGGGTTTCACCATGTTGGCCAAGCTGGTCTTGAATTCCTGACCTTGAGTGATCCATCCACCTCGGCCTCCCAAAGTACTGGGATTACAGGCGTGAGCCACCACACCTGCTGGTCTTATACTTTTAGATATCAGATGGTCTCAGGAATTTGTATTGGTTTATTATGTTTGGATCCACAATTATTATTCTTTTTGATACTCAAATTTTCAGTTTTATCCAGTGAACAGTCTCTACCTTGACACTGGCTCTTGTCTCCTTTTGTCACAACTCCATTAAATTTTGAAAGTGTCCTTGTTCTCTGACTCCAAAAGAGGCCAAGACTCACTTTGTACTTTCCCTACAACAGAGCTGGAACCAGCCATTTCTCAATCCATTTCCTTTAATGGAAAGTGAAATTAGAGCTCAAAGTCTGGGCAATCATTGTTATGGAGGTGTCATTTCTTTTACACTATTTCAGTGGATGGAGTTAGAAAATATATATTTTGGAGGGATGGACATGAATCTGTATCAGAGCTTGTAACAAAAACACCACCACATTTGATACCCATAGTTTTTTGTTTTGTTTTGTTTTTGAGACAGAGTCTCTGTCATCCAGGCTGGAGTGCAGTGGCATGATCTCGGCTCACCACAACCTCCACCTGCTGAGTTCAAGAGATTCTCCTGCCTTGGCCTCCCAAGTAGCTGGGATTACAAGCACACACCACCATACCCAGCTACTTTTTTTTTTTTTTTTTTTTTTTAATTTTTATTAGAGACGGGGTTTTACCATGTTGGCCAGGCTGGTCTTGAACTCCTGGCCTCAAGTGATCCACCCACCTCCACCTCCCAAAGTGCTGGGATTACAGGTGTGAGTCACCACACCCAATCTAGTACACATAATATTACTATCTCAGGAGAAATCAGGATTCATTCAAATCGTGTACTTTCAGTGTTTACTGATTAATATGTCAACAGTTATGCACAGGATAATAACTGTACTAGTGGTAGTTACATACGCTTTCCTACATATTTTACCAGGCTATATTAGCTTTCTTGGAATTTTTATTTTTTGAGATGGAGTCTCACTCTGTCATCTAAGCTGGAGTGTAGTGGCGCGATTTCAGCTTACTGCAACCTCCGCCTCCCAGGCTCAAGTGATTCTCCTTCCTCAGCCTCCTGCATAGCTGGGATTACAGACATGTGCCACCATGCCCAGCTAATTTTTGTATTTTTTTTTTAGTAAAAATGGAGTTTTACCATGTTGGCCAGGCTGGTCTCAAACTCCTGACCTGAAGTGATCCAACCACCTTGGCCTCCCAAAGTGCTGGAATTACAGGTGTGGACCACCGTGTCCAGCTTCTTGGGTATTTTTACTGTGTTTGGTGGCCTACTTCTACACTGTCCTGACTTTATTTATTTATTTATTTATTTATTTATTTATTTATTTATTTTTGAGATGGAGTCTTGCTCTGTTGCCCAGGCTGGAGCACAGTGGTGCGATCTCAGCTCACTGCAAGTTCCACCTCCCGGGTTCACGCCATTCTCCTGCCTCAGCCTCCCGAGTAGCTGGGACTACAGGCACCCGCCACCAGGCCTGGCTAATTTTTTTTTTTTTTTTTTGTATTTTTAGTAGAGACGGGGTTTCACCATGTTAGCCAGGATGGTCTCGATCTCCTGACCTCAAGCGACCCGCCCGCCTCGGCCTCCCAAAGTGCTGGGATTACAGGCGTGAGCCACTGTGCCCGGCCTATACAATTAATTTTTATAATTTTTAGATTAGAACCCATAATCTACTGTTCTGACAGCTGTTGAACAAAGTTGTTTATTACTAATTATAATACCTAATTATTCCTCAACTACAGCTGTTTGCCAAGAAATTTACCAAGAAATTTACCAAGGCATTTCACACGTTAACTCATTTGGTCCTCATGTTAGCCCTGTGAGTGGTATTCCCATTAGCCACAGGAAGCAAGCAAAGATAATACTACGCTGATACGTAGAACCAGCACCATAGTAGTTGTTTATGACGAGTGTCCAGTAGAATTAGTCAGGTTTCTCATCTGTCTGGGTGGTGCCCATATCTTACCAGTTAAATATTTTAACTGTCACCCTAAAGCAAGTTTATATAATGTTTTAAATTACTTGCTCCAAGATACATGGTTAGTAAGTGACGAAGATAGTAAATGACTAGAACCCCAAGCCTTCCAATCCCTGTGTGGTCCTCTCTCCAGCAGATCTTTTATTAATAAAAATGGCAAGTACTCCTTCTATCTAAAATATTGATACATTTAAATTTTTACAATATTTTACAAAAATTTTACAATATTTATCTTTCTCTAGTAAAATAACAAAAAATTAATACACAAAACAAGAGAGATTCCACCCCCACCACCACCTCAAATTAAGATATGTTCAGACTGGACAACATAGCAAGACCCTTTCTCTAAAAAAATTTTTTTTTTTTTTGTTGAGACAGAGTCTCGCTTGGACGCCCAGACTGGAGTGCAGTGGCCAGATCTCAGCTCACTGCAAGCTCCGCCTCCCGGGTTCACGCCATTCTCCTGCCTCAGCCTCACGAGTAGCTACAGACGCCCACCACCTCGCCCAGCTAGGTTTTTGTATTTTTTAGTAGAGACGGGGTTTCACCGTGTTAGCCAGGATAGTCTCGATCTCCTGACCTCATGATCCGCCCGTCTCGGCCTCCCAAAGTGCTGGGATTACAGGCTTGAGCCACAGCGCCCGGCCAATTTTTTTTGTTTTAATTAGCCAGATGTGGTGGCATGCATCTGTAATCCCAGCTCCTTGGTAGGTTGGGATGGGAGGATTGCTTGAGCCTGGGAGGTTGAGGCTGCAGTGAGCTATGGTCACCACTACACCCTAGCCTGGGTGACAGAGGGAGACCTTATCTTAAAAATAAAAAGTATGGCCGGGCGCGGTGGCTCAAGCCTGTAATCCCAGCACTTTGGGAGGCCGAGGCGGGCGGATCACGAGGTCAGGAGATCGAGACCATCCTGGCTAACATGGTGAAACCCCGTCTCTACTAAAAATACAAAAAACTAGCCGGGCGTGGTGGCGGGCGCCTGTAGTCCCAGCTACTCGGAGGCTGAGGCAGGAGAATGGCCTGAGCCTGGGAGGCGGAGCTTGCAGTGAGCCGAGATCGCGCCACTGCACTCCAGCCTGGGTGACACAGCGCGAGACTCCGTCTCAAAAAAAAAAAAAAATAAAAAAAATAAAAATAAAAATAAAATAAAAAGTATGCTGGACACAGTGGCTCACGCCTGTAATCCCAGCGCTGTGGGCATCTGAGGCAGATGGATGACAAGGTCAGGAGTTCAAGACCAGCCTGACCAACATGACCTATCTCTACTAAAAATACAAAAATTAGCTGGGCATGGTGGCGTGTGCCTGTAATACCAGCTACTCAGGAGGCAGAAGTAAGAGAATTGCTTGAGCCCGGGAGGCAGAAGTTGTAGCAAGCTGACATTGCGCCATTGCACTCCAGCCTGGGCGACAGAGTAAGACGCTGTCTCAAAAATAAATAAATAAATAAATAAATAAATAAATAAATAAATAATAAAAATAAATAAGTGCATGGTGCATGTAAGTGTTTGCAATTATTATTATCATAGGAAGTATCCTGTTGTTACCTCAGATACCCAAATGCTATTGGATTAAGGGATAAGTGAAATTATTATGTAATATTAATAATAAAAAACATGATAGCCACTATTTAGAGAAAGCTGATGTTTAATATTTCTGTGACATCAATTTGCCACTAAAACCCTTGATCTTTTTCTAATAATAGATGTTAATTTGAGTTTAATGCATGGCTTTGAATATCTTAAGTTTATGAACTGGTACCTAAAATATCAAACTGTCCTGCTTTTGAAAAATCACTTTTATCACTATTTAAATCTCTACACAGATTCACCAGGCATGTAAACTCATCTGCAGAAAATGTAAACGTCATGTGACAGATCTAACAGGGCAAGTGGTACAGGAGGGAACCAGGCGCTACAGACTGTGTAATGAATGTCTTGCAGAATTTGGCATAGACAGCCTCCCCATTGACTTGGAAGCTGAACAACATCTTATGTCCCCATCAGATGGAGATAAGGATTCCAGATGGCACTTGAGTGAAGATGAGAATAGATCCTATGTGGAGATTGTAGAAGATGGGTCTGCTGATCTGGTCATCCAACAGGTTGATGATAGTGAAGAAGAAGAAGAAAAAGAAATTAAGCCCAACATTAGGTAGCTGTAATGTGAACCAACAGAGCTGGCATGTCTGCAATTTACATTGACTTCCTGTATCTCTCTCTTTCTGTGGTCAGAGTCTAGTTGACAAATTTATCATACTGACTTTAAAGAAATGATCTGATATAACTTGCATGCTTTCTGAACAGGCCATTGTATCCATTCTGAACTTTGTTGCCCTAAAATGTGTTGCTGCACTGGAAAGAAAGAACTAGCTTGAGTTGGCATGATGGATGAACAATTATCCTCTTACTTTCATTACAATCCTCTTACTTTATTACAGAGATACCCTTTTTCTTTTAATATTGGAAGATCTACTTAGCAAACTTTTTCCAAAGAAAATACTTTAAATAAATTCACCACATCCAAACTTTATGTAAGACAATTTCAAGGTGTTTCAAAAACACATATACAACCAATGTTTAATTTCACAGGAAACCAGTTAAGAGCACATTTAAGGATCTGGCAACCCACCTGACTAGACAAATTAGTCTTTGTATTAATTTGAGATCTGAAACAATCTGTCATTACTCTGATATCCTGAACGTTTAAGGATTATGGAAGAAAACTAAAATGTTTGAAATCATTCATATTTGACATTTTTATCATTAGGTTAAAATTACTCTCAGTATTGTTAAAAACGAAACAAACAAACAATAAAAAAAATGAAAGTAGAGGCTGACCAAAGATTAAATGCAGATATTTTCTTAAAGCAGGAAACTAATGTTGCCTAAAAGTCAAGGCAGTTTGTGAAGACGATCTGTCAATATGGTTATCCATCTCTCTAAAGAAAAACAGGCCAGGCGCGGTGGCTCACGCCTATAATCCCAATACTTTGAGAGGCCAACGCAGGCGTATCACCTGAGGTCAGGAGTTTAAAACCAGCCTGGCCAACATGGTGAAACCTCATCTCTACTAAAAAATACAAAATTAGCCGGGCATGGTGGCGCATGCCTATAATCCCAGCTACTCGGGAGGCTGAGGCAGGAGAATTACTTGAACCTGGGAGGCAGAGGTTGCAGTGAGCCAAGATCATACCATTGCACTCCAGCCTGGGCAACAAGAGAGAAACCCAAAAAAAAACAAAAAAAAAAGGAAAATAAACTAGGAGGTTCTTACCATATTTGAGTGATTTCTAATATTATGTAGTGCTATATTATTTATACAGTACTCTCTCACATATTTTCTCAATCAGTGAGATGGATACTATCTCCGATTTACAAATGAGGAAATTAAGGTCAGAAAGTTTGAGAGAGAAAGCTGATGACTGGACAGGGTCTGATTTTAAACAATCCTCTTTCAACATTCTCTCCCTGTATGTCTCCTGAAATGGCAAAGAATAGAAGTCAAACCTCACCAGTTGGCAGTAATTATAAAAATAAGCCAATCAGAATTAGAAAGTATGAAAGGAGGAATTGAATCATTTTCAACAACATATAATATCTTGATCTAGAGATTTTCAAATAGTGCTAAGTAATGTCCCTACAGTACCTATTGGTATGTTTTTATGTCAAGTTATTTATATGTAAATTTAAAGTATAAAACTATTTGAACAAATTATTCACTTAAGTACATTGAACATTTTTGCTTCTCTTGTTTATATATTTTCAAGACAAATTTTCTCCTAATATACAAAGTTTAAACTTCTCCCTTTTGGGCTGGGCACGGTGGCTCACACCTGTAATCCCAGCACTTTGGGAGGCTGAGGCGGGTGGATCTTCTGAGGTTGGGAGTTCGAGACCAGGCTGACCAACATGGAGAAACCCCATCTCTACTAAAAATACAAAATTAGCCCAACGTGGTGGTGCATGCCTGTAATCCCAGCTACTCGGAAGGCTGAGGCAGGAGAATCACTTGAACCCAGGAGGCAGAGGTTGCAGTGGACTGAGATTGTGCCATTGCACTCCAGCCTGGGCAGCAAGCGTGAAACTCTGTCACAAAAAACAAAAAACAGAAAATAAAAAAACCAAAAAACTTCTCCCCTGCCTGAATTATGAAACATTCCAAAATTACAGCTAAACAGAGAAGCATTGTTTTAGTTCTAAAGGTAAAATCTAAATATCTGAAGTAAAGAGCTGAACTTCATAAAGGTCTCTTCTGCAAGTTATCACAGTGGAGCTTGATAGAATTTCATTGTATATGGAGAGGTACCATCTATTTTACTGTATTTTTAAATGCCATTTTTAAATGACATACCTCAAAATGATACTTTTTATGTTATTATTTTCTCTTGTTCTTTCATTAATTATTGTCCTTGATACTGATTTCTAGGCTAAATTGGTTACTTTCTTTTAAAAAATTTAAAAATAGATGAATAACCATTTGTTTCATGGTACTTAATTGAGACTTTTTTCAAGATTCCCTTGATGGCACATTTCCAGTTGCTTCAAGACTGGATGATAGGCATTGAGTTCTCTGTTCTCCCAACATGGCTGTTCCTAAATCAGGATTCTGTTTTTTTTTGAGACGGAGTCTCGCTCTGTTGCCCAAGCTGGAGTGCAATGGCGTGATCTCGGCTCACCTCAACCTCCGCCTCCCGGGTTCAAATGATTCTCCTGCCTCAGCCTCCTGAGTAGCTGGAACTACAGGCACGTGCCACCATGTCAGGCTAATTTTTGTATTTTTAGTAGAGATGGGGTTTCACTATGTTGGCCAGGCTGTTCTCGAACTCCTGACCTCGTGATCCACCACCCCCCCCGCCCCAGCCTCCCAAAGTGCTGGGATTACAGGCGTGAGCCACCATGCCCAGCCTAAATCAGGATTCTTAACAATTAAAGTGTATCTGAATGAGGAAGGAAATGCTTGTCATTCTCTAGTCTTACCAGAGTAATACTGACACCTTTTGAAATTAAAACCTGATTCTTTAGTTGTTGGAGCCAATAGGAAAAATGGCTGATTTGAACTTCATTCATATCAATGAAGTAGTGCTTGCATGTGTATACTCTAATGCACTTTATTTAGTCTATGATCTAAATGTCCTTTTATGCTATTATCTTCTGCATGCAAACTTTACATACATCAGCATGAATATCAGCAACATTCACTGAACACACTGCCACCAGCACTTGTAATTGCCTTTTCAGAAATAATGCTTTCTCATAATTGTTTATAACAAGCATCAAACGATCCCCACAAAAGAAAGATCGAGTTCACCAAACTAGACAAGAGAATCTGTTGTATCATTTTAACATCATAAAAGAACATTTAAGACATGTCTGTAAGTTGTAAATAATGCCTCCAGTTATCATATCATATATATCTAAGACATTAGAGACTGGTTATTTTCTACAGTGAAACTGTCTATTGATGATTTGAGAAAATTGAATTCTTTGGTTTTTACATGTGGGCAAATGTTACATAGGGGTATAATCTGTTTAAATAAGCTTTATTTATGCCAAGGATTTTTTTTTTTTTAAATATCAAGACTTGGTTAGACCAAAGTTTGCTCTTACAGGAATGCCATTTATCAACTTCTGAATGCCCTTCTAACTCCATTACTCTCAAGAGTGTCTGGGTATAGGATGAAGCATTACAAAAAGAAAGCACCACTGCAGTCATGCCTAGTGTCTGGAAGAAACAAAATGGACTAGATCTGCAGTTTAAAGTAATTTTTTAACCTGAGAAACTCTTCAAATGAATTATTTCCTAGAGATGCTCAAATTTAAGGGATGAACTCTAAAATCAGAGCTGCTCTGGTTAAAGCCCCCCACAAACCTTTCCCCAGACACCTCTGCAGAACTCAGGTGCACAACGTTGAAAACCATGGAATTAGACAACTTCTTGAATTCCCTTTGAGCGCTGCAGCCTCATTTCCTAACTCCTATTACTCACTGTGCTTATGAGCAGGTAACCATATGGTCTCTTAGTGAAGCAAATCACATCCTTAGCACGTGATGTTCCTTCTATGGGTATCAGATCTTAAGACTTTTTTTTTTTTTTTTTTTTTTTTTTGAGACGGAGTCTCGCTCTGTCACCCAGGCTGGAGTGCAGTGGCCGGATCTCAGCTCACTGCAAGCTCCGCCTCCCGGGTTCACGCCATTCTCCTGCCTCAGCCTCCGGAGTAGCTGGGACTACAGGCGCCCACCACCTCGCCCGGCTAGTTTTTTGTATTTTTTAGTAGAGACGGGGTTTCACTGTGTTAGCCAGGATGGTCTCGATCTCCTGACCTCGTGATCCGCCCGTCTCGGCCTCCCAAAGTGCTGGGATTACAGGCTTGAGCCACCGCGCCCGGCCAGATCTTAAGACTTTTTAAAATTTAGGAACAAATTTTTCAATATTATATTTTCAGTAATGCAATCAAAATAAGCATAGTTACTGTTTTCTATATGGCTAAGTACTGACTAATGGATGAAAGAAGTTTGGTGCTTCAATTATTTATGAGCTCAGAACTCAATTATTAAGTTATTTTGCCAGGTCATGCCAAGATTTATTGAAATTTCCACCCATATTGGTTTTAAAAAAAATTTTTTAGCCCTAAAATTAAATAAGTATGGAAAATCACTAAAAGCAGTGTAGCATAAGATGTGTTTAACTGGGAAGGGCGATAATAATAGGTACAGGAGGCGGGGCGCGGTGGCTCATGCCTGTAATCCCAGCACTTTGGGAGGCTGAGGTGGGCGGATCATGAGGTCAGGAGTTAGAGACCAGCCTGGCCAACATGGTGAAACCCCATCTCTACTAAAAATACAAAAAAAAAAAAAAAAAAAAAAATCAGCCAGATATGGTGGCGTGCACCTGTAATCCCAGCTACTCCAGAGACTGAGGCAGGAGAATTGCTTAAACCCAGGAGGCAGAGGTTGCAGTGAGCCAAGATCATGCCACTGCACTCCAGTCTGGGCAACAGAGCAAGACTCTGACTCAAAAAAAAAAAAAAAAAAGAAAAATAGGTACAGGAGGACCAAACTTTAGATTATAAACAAAGTTTTATGTTATTTTATATGAGTGTATCAGTATTACTATTTATCGTTTATATAGCATTTTATATTTGCAAAGTGTTTAATAATTTTATGTTATTCTTTACATATCTGTGAAATAGGACAGTTATCCCACATGAAAGGTAAATAAATTGAGGCACAGAACAGTAAAAAAACCTAAAGGTCAGGCACGGTGGCTCACACCTGTAATCCCAACACTTTGGGAGGGCGAGGCAGGTGGATCACTTTAGGTCAAGAGTTGGAGACCAGCCTGGGCAATATTGTGAAACCCCTTCTCTACTAAAAATACAAAAATTAGCCAGGCATGGTGGCGGGCATCTGTAATCCCAGCTACTCTGGGGACTGAGACAGGAGAATTGCTTGAACTCAGGAGGCAGAGGTTGCAGTGAGCCAAGATCACGGCACTGCACTCCAGGCTGGGTGGCAGAGCGAGATTCCATTTTAAAAAAAAAAAAAAAAAAAAAGGAACCTAAGACAACCCAGTGAAATGGTGGCCAAAAAAATAGAAAATAGAATGATCACATTTTCTGAATCCTAGACCATCAGCGTAATTCACTGAGGTGTATTATGTATCACTCTATTTTATAGATGATTTTATACAAGTGATTGTTTTAAAGCTGACATCATTGTATGTGGATACATTCTATATAGAATAAATGTTATGTAAAGGACATGACTTTAGTTATCTCACAGGATCCAGAAACTTCTTGGCCGGTGGCACCTCTGCTTGGGTTTTGCTTGTGCCTGTTGGGCTCATTCCACCCATGTGGCCTGGCAGGCTGTGCTCCACTGGTGGTACCGGCCTGGATCCCATGTCTGCCAAGGGTGAGCCAGGCACGGAGTGATGGGTGTGTGAGTGAGTGAGCGTGGGGTCCTGCCACTGCACACAACCAGGCGCACTGGCTGCAGCGGGGTGGACAGCTCTCAGCGCTGGCACAGGCACCAGCTCCATGCGAGGCTGCAGCGGGACCAGATGTACCAAAAGCGGCTTCCACTGTGGGCACCAGCATCTGGACAAGGGGAATGCAGTGGTGCCCGAAAGCTCAGAGATGCAAGGAACTGCAGAGCCCCAAAGAGGGTGTTACAGCATGTCACAGCCCTGGCTCAGGGAGCCTCGAGGTCTGGGCTGCCAGAAGGGCTGCAGCTCTTCTCCTTCTTGTCGCCCCCAACGTGGTGAGCAGGGGGCGTGTTTGAGCCCTGCTTGTGTTACAGCTCTTTCAGTCCACCCTTCAGTGGGGCCCGAGTTCTTTTCCTGCATCCAAGAAGAATGAGGTACGCAGACAACTGGAGAGTGAGCAAGGCGGAAATGAGCTTCACTGAGCAACAGAACAGCTCTCAGGAGTCCCGAAGTGGATAGCTCCTTTCCACAGGCAGGTCGACCTGATGAGCGTCCAGATGACCAGCTCTCACCCAAGAGGAGACCTGCAGGCAGGTCCTTTTAAGGAGACTCAAAGTGGGTAGCTCCTTCCCGCAGCTGGTAGTCCTGACAGTCGGCTGAGTCTGGCTGAGTCCAGGGGTTTTTATGGGCTCAGAAGGGAGGAAGTGCATGCTGCTTGGTCCATGGGTATCCATGGGCAGCCCAGAAAACACCACAAGTTCTTACCCCAGCCCTGGACTCCACCTGGAACTGCCAGCCCAGCCCCCAGGCTTCAGGCATTCACTGGCTTGAAAGTGGGATTTCACTGGGAACTCACCTTTTTCCACCCAGGAACCTATCGGCTTCCTACCATCAACATGCCCTCCATGGTGCCCAGGCTGTTTGTGCCACAGGGCACTGCTGGCCTGAACTGAGTCACCCTCATACCCCCCTGGCTGGCCTCCCTTCCATGCACATGGGTGCCCAAAGTTTAGAGGGGGCTGAGGTGGCAGGGGGCTGGCGTGTCAGTGCCACCTCAAGCATGCTGAACCTGGCCAGGTCACGACAACACCTAGGTTTGGCCACAACTTTGCTCTGCAACAGAGCAGGTGCCGGGAGCAGAAACAGGCCAGGGAATGGGAGCAGGCACTTCTGAGCCTGTGGGGGCCGGGAGCTTCCCAAGCCCTGAAGAGTGCAGGGATGCCCAGGTCTGGAGCCGCAGCTGGATGGCTGCAGCTGTGCCCACGAGTGTGGGACTCCAGCCCTGCCAACTCAGTAGGGGCAGGGTTCCTGCCTGTAGCCAGCTCCTGCGGGCTCCCTGGAGCCGTGAGCCTCAGCTGCGTTTCCCCCACTGCAGCTGGCATCGCGGCAGCGGCTGTTACAGATGGGCCACCGATGCCTTTAGTTACAAGAGTTTTAATGATAAAATTTAGGTTATCACAGAAATGGTAGTATATAGCCAGCTGTTTTATATATTGTGAAGTATAAGTAACATATAATTTTGATACAGGAGTTGCTTAACTATTCCTGTTAATGGACCCATGAATAGGCCAGAAAAATGAATCCACCGAGGATCTATAAATTCATTTTCACTTCAGCCTTCTCCCCACAGAACTGTATTAATGCCACCAAAAAAGTAAAATATTTAAGTGTAATGTTAACAAGTAATAAACCACACACAGCAAGAGAAGCAAAGGGACTCTTGAAGTCAAAATATTTTGCAATTACTGAAATAGTATAACACTTTTCCCTACTCTTTTTTTTTTTTCAAACCATCAAAATCCATTGCATACTTTATCACCTTTAACTAGGAAACCAGAGGCTGGGTAAAGTGGCTTACGCCTGTAATCCCAGCACTTTGGGAGACTGAGGTGGACAGATCATTTGAGGCCAAGAGTTCAAGACCAGCCTGGCCAACATGGTAAAACCCCGTCTCTATAAAAAGTACAAAAATTAGCCTGGCGTGGTGCCGCACGCCTGTGATCCCAGCTACTTGGGAGACAGAGGCACAAGAATTGCTTGAACCTGGGAGGTGGAGGTTGCAGGGAGCCGAGATCACGCCACTGCACTCCAGCCTGGGTGACAGAGCAAGACTCTGTCTCAAAAAAAAAAAGGAAACCAGAGACCAGGGAAAAGCCCTTTACCTTTGCACTTAGGTAGATCATTTGCAAGCATGATTTTATACTTTGCCTGCCTTGCTCTTTCAGATTTCCAGATACACAATTCCATTATACATTGGGAAAATCATTTATTTCCTTGTTGATATTACTTACAGCTACTTATTTTCTTTATTAAAGAGAAACTTATTTTTTATTCAGCCCATAAGGGAGAAAAGGGAACATTTCTGCCTAGACCAGAGATCCTCAACTTCGATTGCACATTAGAATCACCTGTGGAGCTTTTAAAATGTAGATGCCTAGGCAAATCGGAATCTCTGGCAGGTGGGGCTTGGGTGTAAGTATTTTTGCAAGCTAGGTTGGCTGGGCATGGTGGCTCATGCCTGTAATCCCAGCACTTTGGGAGGCCAAGGCGAGTGGATCAGGAGGTCAAGAGATCGAGACCATCCCGGCCAATGTGGTGAAACCCCATCTCTACTAAAAATATAAAAATTAGCTGAGTGTGGTGGCACGAGCCTTTAGTCCTAGCTACCTAGGAGGCTGAGGCAGGAGAATTGCTTGAACCCGAGGCAGGCTGCAAGCAGCTGAGATCACCACTACACTGCATGACAGAACAAGACTCCCTGTCTCCAAAAAAAAAAAAAAGGCCGGGCTGTGGCTCACTGTAATCCCAGCACTTTGGGAGGCCGAGGCGGCTGGGATCAAGGTCAGGAGATCAGACCACGGTGAAACCCCCGCCTACTAAAAATACAAAATTAGCCGGCTGTTGTGGGCGCATTTCTGTAGTCCCAGCTACTCGGGAGGCTGGAGGTGAGGAGAATGGCGGAACTGGAGGCGGAGCTCGCAGTGAGCCGAGATCGCCACTGCACTCCAGCCTGGGCGACAGAGCGAGACTCTGTCTCAAAAAAAAAAAACTAGCTGGGTACAGTGGCTCATGCCCGTGATCCCACTGGGGAGACTGGAGGTAGGAGGATTGCTTGAGCCCAGGAGTTTGAGACCAGCCTGGGGCGAACATAACAAAGATCTAGAAGTCTCTGCAAAAAATTGAAAATTAGGTGGGTGTGTGGTGGCACATGCCTGTAGCGTCTCAGCTACTCAGGAGGCTCGGATGGGAGGATCACTTGAGCCTCAGGATCACTGAATGAAGGATGCAGTGAGCTATGATGGTGCCACTGCACTTCAGCCTGGATGATACAGCAAGATCTTGGCTCTAAAGATAAAAATAATTAATTAATTAATTAATTAATTAAAAGCTTCCCAATGTTTGTGACATGCAAAATAGGGCCCATTCAAGGTTTCGCTGTGTCCTCCCCATATAGATGCCAGGGAGAAGGAGTAGGACCATTTGACCTTCCAGTCCACTGATTCTCAACCGTATCATTAAGGAAAATTTTAAAAATAGAGGTGCCCAGTCCAGGAAAATACTTATTTTTGTGAAATTTCAAGACACACTGCATGTTCCATTATCTAAGGTTTTTAATAGGGACTAGTAATATCGACACTCTAATAAAAAAATGAGTAGTCTTAAAATACCCCATTTTTATTTTGGGATGCATTTGAATTTTATTTGATTACGGGTATTGTATTCTGGGAATTCACACAGTACTTCAAACCAATAAAAGAACTATACTGTATAATAAATACGTGACTGAAATACTACATACTGAAATTTTACAAGCATTAATATTTTCTTTTTAAAAAAAGGAACCAGAACACTCCAAGCACTGTAAAAGCTCAATTGCTACACATTAGAATTCCATAAAATAATTGAATTAAGTCATTCTTTAGTTCCAGTTAAATGGAATCCTAGAGAGGCAGGAAAATATTACTGCATTATTTATTTATTTATTTTATTTTTTTTTTTTTTTGAGACGGAGTCTCGCTGTGTCACCCAGGCTGGAGTGCAGTGGCGCGATCTCAGCTCGCTGCAAGCTCCGCCTCCCGGGTTTACGCCATTCTCCTGCCTCAGCCTTCTAGTAGCTGGGACTACAGGCGCCCGCCACCACGCCCGGCTAGTTTTTTTTTTTTTTTATTTTTAGTAGAGACGGGGTTTCACCATGTTAGCCAGGATGGTCTCGATCTCCTGACCTCGTGATCCACCCGCCTCGGCCTCCCAAAGTGCTGGGATTACAGGCTTGAGCCACCGCGCCCGGCCAATATTACTGCATTATTTAAAGAAGACTTCAGACGAATTTGGAAACAGCAAATTTCTCTTTTGCTTTATTTCTTCAAGAATTACCATTAAAGTCGGGCGTGGTGGCTCACGCCTGTAATCCCAGCACTTTGGGAGGCCGAGGTGGGTGGATCACTGAGGTCAGGGGTTCGAGACCAGCCTGACCAACATGGTGAAACCCCATCTCTACTAAAAATACAAAAATTAGCTGGGCGTGGTGGCGGGTGCCTGTAATCCCAGCTGCTCAGCAGGCTGAGGCAAGAGAATTGCTTGAACCCGGGAGGCGGAGTTTGCAGTGAGCTGAGATCGGGCCACTGCACTCCAGCCTGGGCAAAAGAGCAAGACTCCATCTAAAAAAAAAAAAAAAAAAAAAAGCTTTGAAAATAACTTAAAACACAACTTTTGGATAGAGTACCATCCTCATTCCCACCTTGAAGGTTATGTTTGCAATCCATTCAGGACAAGTATATCTCTTCAGTCTCCTACAAAAAAGAATTTCTTCCAATGACAAAATGGTACTTTCTTGCATTTTTTTTTTTTTTTTTTTTTTTTTTTTGAGACGGAGTCTCGCTCTGTCACCCAGGCTGGAGTGCAATGGCGT
Source organism: Papio anubis (assembly GCF_008728515.1). Classification (NCBI taxonomy): domain Eukaryota; kingdom Metazoa; phylum Chordata; class Mammalia; order Primates; family Cercopithecidae; genus Papio; species Papio anubis. Next base: position 39,594 of record NW_022159127.1, on the reverse strand, counting down.
GATCTCAGCTCATACCTCCGCCTCCCAGGTTCAAGCGATTCTCCTGCCTCAGCCTCCAGAGTAGTTGGGATTATAGGCATGCGCCACCATACCCGGCTAATTTTTGTATTTTTAGTAGAGACAAGAGTTTCGCCATACTTGTCCGACTGGTCTCAAACTCCTGACCTCAGATGATCCGCCAGCCTTGGCCTCCCAAAGTGCTAGGATTACAGGCATGATCCACCACAACTGGCCCGTAATTTTTTGTCTTTTTATTTTCTTGCATAATTTTAAAAGGTTACATGCTGAGTCCAGGCGCGGTGGCTCACACCTGTAATTCCAGCACTATGGGAGGCCAAGGCAGGTGGATCACTTGAAGTCAGGAGTCCAAGACCAGCCTGACCAACATGGTGAAACCCCGTCTCTACCAAAAATATAAAAATTAGCTTGGCATGTTGGCACACACCTGTTATCCCAACTACTCGGGAGGTTGAGGCAGGAGAATTGCTTGAACCCAGGAGGTGGAGGTTGCAGTGAGCTGAGATTGCGCCACTGCACTCCAGCCTGGGCAACAGGAATGAAACTTCTCAAAAAGCAAAAGATACTGTGCCTTTTGTTGCCTATCTGAACTGATTTAAAACTTTTTCTGGCCGGGCGCGGTGGCTCACGCCTGTAATCCCAGCACTTTGGGAGGCCGAGACAGGCAGATCACGAGGTCAGGAGATCTAGACCATCCTGGCTAACACGGTGAAACCCCATCTCTACTAAAAATACAAAAATTAGCTGGGCTCGGTGGCGAGCGCCTGTAGTCCCAGCTACACGGGAGGCTGAGGCAGGAGAATGGCGGGAACCCGGGAGGCGGAGCTTGCAGTGAGTGGAGATCGGGCCACTGCACTCCAGCCTGGGCGACAGAGCGAGACTCCGTCTCAAAAATAAATAAATAAATAAATAAATAAACTTTTTCTATATACTGAGGAAAAAATCCACAAAAAACCCAGGAGTTGAAAACCCCACCTAAAAGTATTAGCACCACATGTTAAAAAATGAAGGCCTTGAGATATGGCCACATTGGCTCACTCCTGTAATTCCAGCACTTTGGGAGGATGAGGTGGGAGAATCACTTGAGGCCAGGAGTTCGAGGCCAGCCTGGGCATCAGTGACATCCTACCTCCACCAAAAAAACCCCAGAAAATTAAAATTTGGTGGGCATGGTGGCACAGGCCTGTAGTCCCAGCTATTCGGGAAGCGAAGCTGGGGTTGGAGGATCGCTTGAGCCCAGGAGTTCAAAACTGCAGTGAGCTATGACTGTGCCACTGCACTCCAGCCTGGGCCACATTATGAGACCCTGTCTATTTAAAAAGTAACAAATAAATGAAAAAGAAAGCCTGGATTTTCTCTCCCTAAACAATGAATATCATGTTCAAGCAAGTGACCCCTCTATAAACCCTGACGTTATGTATTATTTTCAGGGATGACTATGCCAGTGAGCGAGATTAAGGGGTAGAAACTTTTCCTTTTCAGTCCTGTTTTTCCTCACAACTACTTTTGCTGGAAAGTTATTCAGAGTCTAACAGCTAGACCCCCATTCCCCCACCGTCCCCACCGGAGAGGCCCGGGACTTACCAGACACCCCTAAAGCTAGATTAGCTAGACTCTAGGGGCGGTAGAGGGAAATAGACATTTTTCTGTCGTGTGTAGTGGACGCCTTATAAAAAGTCCACTTTTGGCCCCGGCGCGGTGGCTCACGCCTGTAATTCCAGCACTTTAGGAGGCCGAGGCCGGCGGATCACCTGAGGTCAGGTCAGTCTGGCCAACATGGTGAAACCCCGTCTCTACTAAAAATACAAAATTAGCCTAGCAGGGTGGTGGGCGCCTGTAATCCCAGCTACTCGGGAGGCTGAGGCAGAAGAATCACTTGAACCCGGGAGGCGGAGGTTGCAATGAGCCGAGATCATGCCATCGCACTCCAGCCTGGGTAAAAACAGCGAAACTCCATCTCAGAAAATAAATAAATTAATTAATTAAAAAATAAAAATAAAAAACCCACATTTGCCAGGCACCGACTAGATCCACACCATCATTTAAAATAGTTGGACTTGGCGGTTTGTGCTGTGGAATGACTAACCTGGAAGCCACGCCACGACTGAGGGGCGGCGGGGACTCCAATCCGCGCGATCAGATGCCGCGGCAGGTGCTTAAGACCTGCAGTCTAGAGAGCGAGCCTCTTATCCCCACTTTAGGAAAAGTTGTTTGGTGTTACTTAAGGTTATGACATTGTCCTCTGTGAAGTCACTTGCGTCCCTGACACCCCCCCAACTCAGCTGGGACTGGCCAGTGCCCTGCTCTGGGGCCTCGCCGCAGCGGCCAGTAGGAGGCGTCGGCGCCCCAGGAGTCTGCGGCCGAGCCAATGGGAGCCGCGAGAAGGCCCGGGACGGAGCCTGGACCTGCGATGCTAGGGAGCTACTCCCGTGGGATTTGGCCAGAGGTATCTCACTGACGTCCTGTCGCCCAGGCTGGGGTGCAGTGGCGCGATCTCAGCTCACTGTGACCTCTGCCTCCTGGGTTGAAGCGATTTTCCTGCCTCAGCCTCCCCAGTAGCTGAGATTACAGGCGTGCGCCACACGCCCGGCTAATTTTTTGTATTTTTGTTAGAGACGGGGTTTCACCATATTGGCCAGACTGGTCTTGAACTCCTGGGCTCATGTGATCCTCCCACCTCGGCCTCTCAAAGTGCTGGGATTACAAGCGTGAGCCACCGCGCCTGGCCTGAAGTGCTGGCTTTTGAATATAGATGCTCAACTAAGATATGGGAGAAAGAAAGCTAGATTAGCACAGGAAAAAGCCACAGTAGATAAGTAGGATAAAGGAAATAAGTCTGGAGAAGAGAAAGGAAAGGGAGAAGCAGAAACGAATGACTCAGCTTGCCCAGCTTAATAAACTAAGATTCTAGCTACCATGTCAGTTGTGCAGATGGCACAGGCTCCCAGGGTTGTCTCTAGAATGGTGACACCCCTTTACCAAGCACTGTGGCCCATTTTAGAATTAAAGAGGGGGCTGGGCACAGTGGCTGATGCCTGTAATACCAGCACTTTTGGAGGAGGAAGTGGGAGGATTGCTTGAGGCCAGGGGTTTGAGACTAGCCTGGGCAACATACTGCCTTTGCAAAATTATGACTCAGACAGTGGAAAGAGATCTAACCTGACTCCATCTTGGCTCTAACCTCCAAGCTGTCCTTCTTCATTCCTGGGCGGAGGTTAAACTAACTTCAGGAGAAACCTATAGTTTACAGTTTAAAACAAAGATGATAACAGCCCTTTCCCAACACAAACCTCCTTGCCTGGGGACTAGACTGTCTTTGTAGGACTAAGAAATTAGCCACAAGATTAGAAATTATGGTTTAGGATTCATGCAGCTGGAGGTTACAAAATCTTGACCTTCCCTAAACTGCCCTAAGATCAGTGCTTGAGATATTTTGCAGACCCTGCACTTGCTGGATCAGCTGGGACCACCCAGATCGATAAACTGGCTCATCTGATCTTGTGGCCCCGCACCCAGGAACTGACTCAGCACAAGAAGACAGCTTCCACTCTCTACGATTTCATCTCTGACCTGGCCAATTAGAACTCCCGGCTCACTGGTTTCCCCCAATCTACCAAGTTGTCCTTAAAAACTCTGATCCCCAAATACTGGGCAAACTTAATTAGTAATATAACTCTGGTCTCCCGCAGAGCCAGCTCTGCGTGAATTACTCTTTCCCTATTGCAATTCCCCTGTCTTCATAAATCAGCTCTGTCTAGAGAGCAGGTAAGGTGAACCCACTGGGTAGTTACACTGTGTCCCAAAAAAATAGCAGTCAGGCATGGTGACACATGCCTGTAGTCCCAGCCACTCAGGAGGCTGAGGCGGGATGATCACCTGAGCCCAGGAGTTTAAGGCTGCAGTGAGCTATGATCATGCCACTGTACTCTGAGCAACAGAGCCAGACTTTCTCTCTAAAAAGAAGGCTGGGCACGGTGGCTCACACCTGTAATCCCAGCACTATGGGAAGCCGAGGTAGGCAGATCACCTGAGGCCAGGAGTTCCAGACCAGCCTGGCCAACATGGCAAAACCCCCTCTCTACTAAAAATACAAAAATTACCCGGGTGCAGTGGCACATGCCTGTAGCCCCAGCTACTTGGGAGGGTGAGGTGGAAGAATCATTTAAACCTGGGAGGTGGAGGCTGCAGTGAGCCGAGTTCACACCACTGCACTCCAGCCTGGGTGACAGACTGAGACTCTGTCTCAACAACAACAACAACAACAAAATGTTATGCCAGAGTCAGATTGGAAAGTAAGTCACGATATATAGGGTTAAATAAAATTCATCTGATGAAAATGTATGGTTCGTAGGGCATGATTCCCCAGACCCCTTAGACAGGAATTTGGGCAAGATAAAAAAATCAGAGCTTAGTCCTCAGAGCCCATGACTATAATGTCTTTAGTGTTTATACTGGGAGGTAGTTTAGTTTAGTTTAGTTTACTTTACTTTATTTTAATTTTTGAGATGGAGTCTCGCTCTGTTGCCCAGGCTGGAGGGCAGTGGCACAATCTTGAATCACTGCAACCTCTCTCCTGGGTCCCAGCGATTTTCCTGCCTCAGTCTCCCGAGTAGCTGGGATTACAGGTGCGCACCACCATGCCTGTTTGGGAGGCCAAGGCATGTGGATCACGAGGTCAGGAGATTGAGACCATCCTGGCCAACATGGTGAAACCCCATCTCTACTAAAAATAGAAAAAATTAGCCAGGTATGGTGGTTCGTGCCTGTAGTCCTAGCTACTCGGGAGGCTGAGGCAGGGGAATCACTTAAACCCAGGAAGCAGAGGTTGCAATGAGCCAAGATCGCGCCACTGCACTCCAGCCTGGCAGCAGAGACTCTGTCTCAAAAAAAAAAAAAAAAGAAAGAAAGAATGTTGTGTAAATACATTGACTACAGTCTGCAGTCCCAAGTCTGCCTCTTATAGCCAGATAGTATTAGTTGTCACTAATTTCCTCATTAATAAAATGTAGAATAAATGTACTACATGTAAAATTGCTGTAGGACAAATGGGTAACATTTTCCAGTTGGAAGCACCTAGAAGAATGTTTTGTACAGTGGAGACCTGGATATGCATTTATGACAAAATAAATGTTGGTTCATTTTTTTTTTTTTTTGAGATGGAGTTTCACTCTTATTGCCCAGGCTGGAGTGCAGTGGCGCGATCTCAGCTCGCTGCAACCTCCGCCTCCCAGGTTCAAGCAATTCTCCTGCCTCGGCCTCCCTAGTAGCTGGGATTACAGATGCCCGCCACCACAACCGGCTAATTTTGTACTTTTAGTAGAGACGGGGTTTATCCATGTTGATCAGGCTGGTCTCGAACTCCCGACCTCAGGTGATCCGCCCACCTCAGCCTCCCAAAGTGCTGGGATTACAGGCATGAGCCACTGCGCCCGGCCATAATGTTGGTTCATTCTAAAAGCACACTCTTGCATGTTCAGAATTTAACATTAAGCAATTACTTATAGGTAATTTTTTTTTTTTTTTGAAACGGAGTTTCGTTCTTGTCGCCCAGGTAGGAGTGCAATGGTGCGATCTTGGCTCACTGCAACCTCCGCCTCCCAGGTTCAAGCGATTCTCCTGCCTCAGCCTCCAGAGTAGGTGGGATGACAGGCGCCTGCCACCATGGCCAGCTAATTTTTGCATTTTTAGTAGAGATGGGGTTTCACCACATTGGCCAGGCTTGTCTCGAACTCCTGACCTCAGGTGATCCACCTACCTCAGCCTCCCAAAGTGCTGTGATTACAGGCATGAGCTATCGTACCAGGCCACTTATAGGTAATTAAACAAAAAAAATGTACATTGTACATTAGGAAATCATACTGATAAAGTAATACAGTCACTAAATTCTAACAGTTTGCTCTGGAAGAGCTTTTGGAGGATATCTTTTCCAATATCCTCATTTCTGAAGTGAGGAAACTAAATTCTCAGTCTCATAGTTTCTCTGTGGCAAAGCTAGTATCGTTGAGATCATTCAGGGCTTCTTACTGGGCAGAATCTGGTAATCCCCAAGATTCTGCAGGTCAGATTGGGTGAGGGGTAGCCCCAGTAGTTCATGATGGCACTTCTATCTTGAGAAGGGTATGAGTGGTTCTCCTTGAACATTCTCTTCCAAACTGGAGAGAACTGGCAAAAGAGGCTGTGGATACAACCACTTAGCCATCTTAGATGGGGAGGTACCAGTCATAAGAGATCATCAACTGGGTGTGGTGGGCCACACCTGTTATCCTAGCACTTTAGGAGGCCATGGCAACAGGATCTCTTGATCCCAGGAGTTCAAGACCAGCCTGGGCAACATAGTAACATCCCATCTCTAAAATAAAAATAAAAATGTTTAAAAAGATCATCAGCCAGGCGCGGTAGCTCATGCCTGTAATCCCAGCACTTTGGGAGGCCAAGGCGGGCAGATCACAAGGTCAGGAGATCAAGACCATCCTGGCTAACATGGTGAAACCCCATCCCTACTAAAACTACACACACAAAAAAAATTAGCAGGGCGTGGTGGCGGGCACCTGTAGTCCCAGCTACTAGGGAGGCTGAGGCAGGAGAATGGCGTGAACCTAGGAGGTGGAGCTTGCAGTGAGCCAAGATCGCATCACTGTACTCCACGCTGGGCAACAGAGCGAGACTCCGTCTAAAAAAAAAAAAAATCATCATACCACTATTGTTACCCATAGTACATACATACACTGTTACCCATAACACATAGATAAGGAAGTACGTCCAAGGTCATCAATAGAGCAAGGATTAGGAATCAAGGCTTGTGAATTAAGATTCCTTTTTTTTTTTTTTTGGAGACAAGATCTCACTCTCACCTAGGCTGGAGTGCAGTGGTGTCATCATGGCTCACTGCAGTCTAGACTTCCTGGACTCAGGTGATTCTCCCACCTCAGCTGCCCAATTTGGGACTACAGGCCTGTGCCACCATCCCCGGCTATTTTCCTGTATTTTTGTAGAGGTGGGGTTTCAGCATGTTGCCCAGGCTAGTCTCAAACTCCTAGGCTCAAGCGATCCACCTGTGTTGGCCTCCCAAATTATTGGGATTACCGACATGAGCCATCGTACCCAGCCGGACTTGAGATTCTTAAGCTCTTGAGATTTGTTCAAGAAGTTGACCCGCAGTCTCTGCCTAAGAGTTTTAGGTAGCCCTAAAACACTTAATCCATTGATCATTAAGTAGTCAGTGACCATCTATCATGTGATCTGGGGGCTTGCTTTCTCTTCAGAGAGACAAAACTAGAAAACGTTCGACAATTATAAAATTGACTAAGCTGGCAAATCTTTAAAACTAACTAGACAGGCACAATTCAGAGAAGACCACTGATGGCTGAAATGGTTGGCAAGGTTTCTTGGTGACAGGCTTTGACATGAACTTTATTTATTTATTTATTTACTTTTTATTTTTGAGGTGGAGCCTCGCTCTGTCGCCCAGGCTGCAGTGCAGTGGCACAATCTTGGCTCACTGCAACCTCCACCTCCCAGGTTCAAGCAATTCTCTGCCTCAGCTTCCCGAGTAGCTGGAATTACAGGTGCCCAACACCATACCCAGCTAGTTTTTGTATTTTTAGTAGAGATGAGTTTCACCATCATCTCGCCAGGCTGGTCTTGAACTCCTGACCTTGTGACCCACCTGCCTCGGCCTCCCAAAGTTCTGGGATTACAGGCGTTAGCCACCACGCCAGGCCTGATGTGGACTTTAATGCAGAACTTGCAAGATGTTTGCCCCTCATTGTGATGACCATAGTAGTTCCCCCCTCCAAATATTGGGAGCTTTCACATAAAAATCCCAATTTTTGAGGTGTCATGAAAAACTACGACACTCAGCTTGTATTCCTACTACAGACAAGGATTGTCGCTGAGGCAGCTGACCTCTCAGACACTATAATCCCTGGGCTCAACACTTACAGCCAATTCCATTACCCACCTGGCTCCTTGGGCAGTGGGTTTGCTTCCCTTACTTTAGGAGGAAGGATAAAGGCAGCCCAAAAAGGAGAATTGGACAGAAAAGTGAAGATGAGTGGGTATGTCATGAGGTGAGAGATAATGTTGAGACACTTATAACTAGAACAGAGTTTTCATGTGAGGATAAGGTTCACTCCCCATTTAAACCAATTAGCTCTGCTGTGGGGGAGAATCTGCTCCCTAGACCAAAACACGTATTTGAAACTAGCAGAAGAATCTGGTGACAGCCAGTGCAACCATTTCAATAAATAAACCAAAATAAACTGTGCATTGCTGCTGCTGGACTAAAGATGCCAATTTTCTATATAATGGGTGACATACTCAATTTCCTTCTATTGATTACTTTCATTTTGGCATATTTAAAAACTAACATACATTTTTTTTTCTTTTTGGAGATGGAGTTTCGCTCTTGTTGCCCAGGCTGGAGTGCAATGGCACGATCTCGGCTCACTGCAACCTCTGTCTCCCAGGTTCAAGCGATTCTCCTGCCTCAGCCTCCCAAGTAGCTGGGACTACAGGCATGTGCCACTACGTGTGGCTAATTCTGTGTTTTTTAGTAGAGACAGAGTTTCTCCATGTTGGTCAGGCTGGTCTGGAACTCCCAACCACAAGTGATGCGCCCGCCTCAGCCTCCCAAAGTGCTGGGATTACAGGCATGAGGCACTGTGCCCGGCCAAAAACTCATATTAAAATTTGAAATTGACATTAAAATAAACAGATTATAAGTTTATCATACATTATAATTTGTATTGCATAATTACATCTCACTTGTTTTTACTTAACTCCATTATGTAGTACTGGTGGTAAGCAATATTGAGGCAGAATAGGGTCTGCAGGCAGGGAACCTAAGGCAGATGTGTGCTGACTTCCTAGAACTGAATCAAGAAGATCAGATGGTACTCCCTTTGGCTCCCCAGTCTTCAGTGGGAACTTTACTTCAGCCTCTGATTGGTCACCTCCTACAACCAATCACACTGGTCATGGGCCACTCCTTAATTTACATAGAATATAACCAAGTAAGAAATGGGAAACCTCTAGAGGGTATTTAAACCCCAGAAAATCCTGTAACCAGCGCTCTTGAGCCCTTGCTTGAGCCTGCTCACACTCTATGGAGTGTTCTTTTTGTTTCAATAAATTTGTGCTTTCATTGCTTCATTTTTTTGCTTTGTTTGTGCGTTTTGTCCAATTATTTGTTCAAAACGCCAAGAACCTGTCAACTCATAGTCAAGCAAGACCTTTCACGGGTAACAATATAGTTGTCTCACATGCTTTTTGTCCTGGGCAAGTCTGTGCCCCATGTAGTTTTTGTTTTGTTTGAGACAGGGTTTTATTTCTGTCGCCCAGGCTGGAGTGCAGTGGCACGATCTTGGCTCACTGCAACCTCTGCCTCCTGGGTTCAAAAGATTCTCCTGCCTCAGCCTCCCAAGTAGCTGGGACTACCGGTGCATGCCACCACACATGGCTAATTTTTGTATTTTAGTAGAGATGGGGTTTCACCATGTTGCCCAGGCTGGTCTCAAACTCCTGGGCTCAAGTGATCCACCCACGTCGGCCTCCCAAAGTGCTGGGATTACAGGCACGAGCCACCGTGCCCAGCTCTACTTGGTTTTAATATATTCCAGCTCTCACCCTCTTCTTATTCTGGATTTGGCCTTCATTGCCTTCCTGGTCTTCCATTGTTCATTTTCACGATCAAGCTCCAATTAGCCCACGATATGCAAAGGTTCTGTGAAAAAAAGAGCCCCATCTCAGCCTGGCAATCAATCCTAATAAAAGATAAAAGGGTTCTAGACCAAGCGCGGTGGCTCACTCCTGTAATCCCAGCACTCTGGGAGGCCGAGGCGGGTGGATCACAAGGTCAGGAGACTGAGACCATCCTGGCTAACACGGTGAAACCCCATCTCTACTAAAAATACATAAAATTTGGCCGGGCCCGGTGGCTCATGCCTGTAATCCCAGCACTTTGGGAGGCCGAGGCGGGCGGATCACGAGGTCAGGAGATCTAGACCATCCTGGCTAACACAGTGAAACCCCGTCTCTACTAAAAATATGAAAAAAATTAGCCGGGCATGGTGGTGGGTACCTGTAGTCCCAGCTACTCGGGAGGCTGAGGCAGGAGAATGGCGTGAACCCAGGAGGCAGAGCTTGCAGTGAGCCGAGACCGCGCCACTGCACTCCAGCCTGGGCGACAGAGCCAGACTCCGTCTCAAAAAAACAAAAGGGTTCTGAGGGATGTTTTTGGCTTGAAGAGTTACAATTCAAATCTGTAAAAGGTGCCTGAGTACAAAGAAGGTTAAAAAGCACTACCCAGTGTTCCTGCTATATATTCATTTGAAGAGCTGCTTTTCAAACCACAGGCTCTTGGCCTATTCTTCATTAACCCTATTTTCTTTTTCTGTTTTAAGATGGAGTCTCACCCTGTCACCTAAGCTGCAATTCAGTGGCACAATCTCAGCTCACTGCAACCTCCACCTCCTGGGTTCAAGCGATTCTCATTGCCTCAGGCTTTCAAGTAGCTGGCATAACAAGCGCCTGCCACCACACCAGGCTAATATTTTGTATTTTTAGTAGAGATAGGGTTTCGCCATGTTGGCCAGGCTGGGCTGAACTCCTGACCTCAGGTGATCCACCTGCCTCAGCCTCCCAAAGTGCTGGGATTACAGGTGTGAGCCACTGTGCCCGGCTTTCATTAACCCTATTTTCTGTTAAACACTCATAGAAAAATAGTTGCTAATCCGTTCCTTTTAGTTCAAGTTTGCCATACTGTGAGGATATTCAGCACCACCCAGTGGCAATTTTTTTATGTTCTTGTGAATAAATAGCAATTTTGCAAACTCTTGATCCCAAAAGATAATACCTGTATCAATAGAAACAAGAAAAAAGTTGTGAATCAAACTAAATTTCATTTATAAAAAGTCTTCTACTTTAAGAGTTCAGATCATTTTAAGGTTGTTTTCCTGGCCTCATGTCTCCTTAAAGACAAATAGTTAGGCCAGGTGCAGTGGCTCACACCTGTAATCCCAGCACTTTGGGAGGCCAAGGTAGATCACTTGAGCCCAGGAGTTCAAGACCAGTTCAAGACAACATAGTGAGACTGCATCTCTAAAAAAAAATTTTAAAACTTAGCCAGGTATGGTGGTGCATACTTGTAGTTCCAGCTATTTGGGAGGCTGAGTTGGAAGGACTGCTTGAGCCCAGCAGTTTGAGGTCACAGTAAGCTATGATTGCACCACTGCATTCCAGCCTGGGAGACAGAGCAAGATCCTGTCTCAAAAAAAAAAAAGGACGAATAACTTAGGTAGTTAAACAACAACAACAATAAATAAATTTTTCAAAAATTCTCCTTTTATTCTCTAGTTATACACATATACTCACTTTCAAATAAAATTCTACATTAGAAGAAAAAGTCTCTTTGTAAGGCATAGTATTGACGTTTTCTTATGAGAAAATAGGAAATATCATCAGTGCTTTTAAAAAAGTGAAAGCGTAAGAGAAAATCAGGGCTCTATCTAGAGAAGTCTAATTGTTTCTCTATAAAAACCAACTGGAATACAGGATACCTGTCCTATAGCAACCTAAAACACAACCTCCCTTGATGTACATATAGAAAATATATGTCTTGTAGCCAGGTGCGGTGGCTCATGCCTGTAATCTCAGCACTTTGGGAGGCCAAGGCGGGCAAATCATGAGGTCAGGAGATCGAGACCATCCTGGCTAACACGGTGAAACCGTCTCTACTAAAAATACAAAAATTAGCTGGGCATGGTGGCGGGCGCCTATAGTCCCAGCTACCTATAAGGCTGAGGCAGGAGAATGACGTGAACTCAGGAGGTGGAGCTTGAAGTGAGCCGAGATCATGCCACTGTGCTTCAGCCTGGGCTACAGAGCAAGACCAACTCAAAAACAAAAAAGAAAGAAAGAAAGAAAATATATGTCTTAACCAACTTGGAAGAAAAACAAAATTCTGTGTGTGCAAATATATTTTTTCAAGTTACTCTTTTTTCAACCTGGGTTTAGCCTCAGGCTGCTGCTGACATCCTCGCTGGGGTGAGGCTAGAGGGCTTGCATTGCACTAGAAGGGCATGAGGCACCTACTGCCACAGCAGAGAATCAAAGGACCATAACTGTCCCTTGGGGATTGAAGAATTCTTTAAAGTCTGATTATTTGGGGAACACAGACTAAGGCTGTACCCTGATTTTCCCTTTCTGAAAGTCACATTTTAACTAAAACATTTCTGTTCTACAAATTTCCACGTATCAAAAGATGCTGTAGAATTTAATTCATAGTGTCTTCTCAAAAGGAAAAAAAAAAGCAGTTATTCATAGGAGTCTTTTCTTTTTTGGTGTCTTAAATGTCAATGATCACAAAAACTTCTGGCTTCTCTTCGTCATACACCTGCATTGCTGAATATGTTATTGCTTTGACTTCTGTTCCCTAAAGTTGGGGTTAGAGAAAAAAAAATAGGAAAATAGGATATTGAAATCATAATCATTAACTCTAGCAACAATCGGCAGAAAGTAAAAATTTTGGTATTTTGAAAATGAAAAACTCACATGAAACAATTCGTTATGAAATTAGCATAGTATACAGGGATCCAAGAAAAATGAGAGGCAACACACGCACAACGGAGTTGGGACATGGAACTCTAATCCTGGCTTTGTTTCCAGCTGGGTATAGAAATTGTCTGGCCTGTCTGGACATCAGTTTTTCATTGATAAAATGGGTTAAATCACATAAAGACACATCCATAGGTATGTTCACTGCAGTACTATTCACAATAGCAAAGACATAGAATCAACCCACATGCCCATCAATGGTAGACTGGATAAAGAAAATGTGATACATATACACCATGGAATACCACACAGCCATAAAAAAGAATGAGATCATGTCCTTTGCAACAACATGGATGGAGCTGGAGGCCATAATCCTAAGTGAATTCGTGCAGGAACAGAAAACCAATACCACGTTTCCATATATTTAAGAGGGACACAAACATTGAGTACACATGAACACAAAGAGGGAAACGAGACACCTGGTCTGCTGATTGAAAAACTGCCTATCAGGTATTACGCTGATTACCTGGGTGAAAAATTATCTGTACACTAAACCTCCACAACATGCAATGTACCCATGTAACAAACTTGCATGTGCACCCCATGAACCTAAAAATAAAAGTTGGAAAGAAAAAAAGTAAAAAGCTTTTGAGGATGATTTAAAAAAAAAAATGGGTTGACTCAAACAACACAAGCTTTTCTACTATTTGGCTCAGGGCTCCTTCTGAAACCCAAACCACCTCCTTATACTCTGACCTAGGCCTTAGGAACTCAACCTATTCTCTTTTCCTCAGCTGCCAACACTCACTTCACCTCTTGGGACTCTTCTCTTTCCAAGTCTAGCTGAAGAGTAAGATACACTTTCCCAGGTCAAAAGCTCTCCACACGTCTCTGATACATGACACTGCCCAACCCTGCCCCAGTTTAAAACCACAGAATTAGATGTTCTCTTAGGTTCTTTCCAGCTCCAAAAGGAATCTACAATAATTCTGTGCACCAGAAAATGTATCCAGCAATACGTAAATGACATTTGCTAGCTGTACACCACACAAAAAAAGGAAGATTTCACAGAAGGATATAAGTGGCAGTGCCGCTGCTTTTTCTCCTCTGCCACAATCACCTGGCAAAACCACAACCTAATTCAAGTTCAACTGTCTGCTTATGGCAGCACACACCATGCTAACTGGTATCACCCTGAGTGTATGTCTACACATCTCAAACAGGAATTCAGCACTTGCAGTAAAATCTTACAATTACCAATAAATTCCCTTTTTCACTCTCTGAGACAATTCTTTCCCTTCTCCTCTAGTGATCATTCCTCCCTCATTCTCACTCTCAATCAACTGTGCTTCCTAGAGAAAGTAAGAGCAACTCAGTAAGAACTGACGCATCTTCCTACCACCAAATCTACCATCATGCTGTATCTGTACTCACCTTAGCCTCCCTGGCTGCAATGAATGGCTTATCCCTGCTCCCATCAGAAGGCCAACTTCTATACATGAGTATTCGATCCTATACCCGCCTTACCAAATTTTACCAAAGAGGCTGTGGCCCTATCTCTACAACTTTATCTGCTACTATTACACCTTCACTCTCAGCTCCAGCTTGCTGTTCCGTGAACACAACCTATCTCATTTCAGGGCCTTTACACCTGTTTCTTCACCTGGAAAGTTCTTCCATATTTATGCTCACTTATCTCTCTTGCCTCTGCTTAAATATCACTTTCTCAAACATACTGATATATTTTGGCTGTGTCCTCACTCAAATCTCGTCTTGAACTGTAGTACCCATAATCCCCACGCATTGTGGGAGGGAGCAGGTGGAGATCACTGAATCACGGGGGCGGTTTCCACCATGCTGTTCTAGTGATAGTGTGCGAGTTTTCAGGAGATCTGATGGTTTTCGAAGGGGCCTCCCCCTTCGCTCAGCACTCACTTCTCTTCCTGCCACCATGTGAAGAAGGAAGGAAGTGTTTGCTTCCCCTTCCGCCATGACTGTGAGTTTCCTGAGGCCTCCCCAGCCATGCTGAACTGTGAGTCAATTAAGCCTCTTTCCTTTATAAATTACCCAGTCTCGGGTATGTCTTCATCAGCAGCATGAGAATGGGTTAATAAACATATATTTTCTGACCCCCTCCCCTCCTCCAACCACTCTTACCTTATCCTGATGGCACTGGTCACTATCTGAAATTATGTGTTTACATGTTTGTCTGGCTCACTTATTCCACTACATTTTAAACTCAGTGAGGGCAGAGACTTCACTTATCCTATTACATTTCTACCTTGAGTGCGTAAAAAAATGTCTGAAACACTAGAGGCACTTGATTCAACATTTGCTGAATGCATGCATAAACTCATGGATGGATGGAATATGGATTCATGGAGAGAAGGTAAAGACAATATTAAAACCAGGAAGGTATTTTTAAACCAAGAAATATTCCAGGAACCAGATGTTTTAATAAGCTATTTGTAAAACATTCCTTTTTGCTTTGAAAAGTTGTTTGATTGGCTGGGCACAGTGGCTCATGCCTGTAATCCCAGCACTTTGGGAGGCCAAGGCAGGCGGATCACCTGAAGTCAGGTGTTTGAGACCAGCCTGACCAACATGGTGAAACCCCGCCTCTACTAAAACTACAAAAATTAGCAGGGCGTGGTGGCGTGCACCTGTAATCCCAGCTATTCAGGAGGCTAAGACAGGAGAATCACTTGAACCTGGGAGGCGGAGGTTGCAGTGAGCTGAGATTGCGCTACTGCACTCCAGCCTGGGCAACAGAATGAGATTCTATCTCAAAAAAAAAAGTTATTTGATTATTCATTCATTCAAAAAATAGGAAGTAGCTAGGTACGGTGGCTCACGCCTATAATCCCAGCACTTTGGGTGGCCGAGGTGGGTAGATCACCTGAGGTCAGGAGTTTGAAACCAGCCCGGCCAACATGGTGAAACCCCAGCTCTACTAAAATACAAAAATTAGCCGGGCATAGTTGCATGCGCCTGTAATCCCAGCTACTTGGGAGGCTGAGACACGAGAAGCCCTTGAACCCAGGAGGGGGAGGGTGAAGTGAGCAGAGATTGTGTCACTGCACTCCCTCCTGGGTGACAGGGTGAGACTGTCTCGAAAAAAAGAAATAATAAAAACTGTTGGCTGGGCGTGATGGCTCATGCCTCCTTTGGGAGGCTGAGGCAGGTGAATCACCCGAGGTCAGGAGTTCGAAACTAGCCTGGCCAACATGGTGAAACCCCATCTCTACTAAAAATACAAAAACTTATCCGGGTATGGTGGCATGTGCCTGTAATCCCAGCTACTCGGGAAGCTGAGGCAGGAGAATTGCTTGAACCTGGGAGGCAAAGGTTGCAGTGAGCCGAGATCGTGCCACTGCACTCCAGCTTGGGCAATAGCATGAGACTCCGTCTCAAAAAAAAAAAAAAAAATTGTTAGGAGTACCAAGCTGGAATTGGTGGTATGTACCTATAAGCTCAGCTATTCAGGAGACTGAAGTGGGGGGATTGCTTGAGCCTAGGAGTTTCAGATCAGCCTGGGCAACATAGCAAGGCACTGTCTCACATAAACAAAAACTCTTAGGAGTAAATGAAATTAATTTGCTCATGATTCATTCTGAATACTTCCAATGGCAAATATGAATTTAGAATACAGTTTTGTGCTGCATAACAACATTTTGGTTAATGATTAACTGCATATATGATGGTGGTCTGAGAAGATTATAATACCTTTTTTTTTTTTTTTGAGACGGTATTTCACTCTTGTTGCCCAGGCTGGAGTTCTAGGGCATGATCTCCACTCACTGCAACCTCCGCCTCCCAGGTTCAATCTCCTGCCTCAGCCTCCCACATAGCTGGGATTACAGGCACCCACCACCACACCCAGCTAATTTTTGTATTTTTAGTAGAGACAGGGTTTCACCAAGTTGGCCAGGCTAGTCTCCAACTCCTGACCTCAGGTGATTCACACCTCGGCCTCGCAAAGTGTTGGGATTACAGGCGTGAGCCACCACACCCAGCCTATAATACTGTATTTTTACTATACCTTTTTTTGGTATTTAGAAATATAAACACACAAATATTTACCAATGTGTAACAACTGCCCATAGTATTCAGTATAGTAACATGTTGTACAGGTTCGTAGCCTAGGAGCGATAGGCTATACCATATAGCATAGGTTATACCATCTAGGTTTGTGTAAGTACACTCTATGATGTTTGCACAATGACGTAATCGCCTAAAGATGCATTTCTCAGAATGTATCCCAGTAGTTAAGTGACCTATGACTGTATCTGGCCTAAACACAGGGGTCAGCAAAATATATATAGCCCACAGGCCAAATCGCCTCTTTTTCTACAGTCCCATAAAGTAAGAGTGATATTTATATCTTTATTTATTTATTTTTATTTTATTTTTTTGAGACCAGTCTTGCTCTGTCACCCAGGCTGGAGTGCAGTGGCATGATCTCAGCTCACTGCAACCTCTGCCACCCAGGTTCAAGTGATTCTCCTGCCTCAGCCTCCTGAGCAGCTAGGATTACAGGTGCGTGCCACCACGCCCAGCTAATTTTTGTATTTTTAGTAGAGGCTAGGTTTCACTATATTGGCCAGGCTGGTCTCAAACTCCTGACCACAAGCGATCTGCCTGCCTTGGCCTCCCAAAGTGCTGGGATTACAGGTCTGAGCCACCGTGCCTGGTCTGATTTTTACATTTTTAAATGGTTGGGGGGGAAAATCAAAACAATGACATTTTGTTACATTTGAAAATGGTAAGAAATTCAAATTTCAATGGGCATAAAAAAGTTTTACTAGAATACAAGTGAACTCATTCATTTAAGTATTATCTATGGCTGCTTTGGTTCTACAACAGAAGCACTGAGTAGCTGCTCTTCTGTCATTCTTGGCCCACAAATCTTAAAACATTCATTTCCTGTTCATTTTACAGAAAAAAAAACCTGCCAACTCCTATTCCAATAGATTTCCTATCATAGAGTGACGCCATACAGGTCGGCAAATACAGAATCTAGAGACACACAGAAAGTATAAGGTAAAATAGAGAACATCTAGTCCAACATCTTTATTATAGGAGAAGAAATCAAAGGTCAAAAAGGCAAAGGGAATTTCAAATCCCACAATAATCTGAACAAACCTGACCCTAGAACCCAATGCTGACTCCTCATCCACTAAATCAGGTGTGTATAATCACAGTATTTTAACAAAATACATCCAGACAGGTCAGAGAACTTTGAGAAAAACTTATCACTTTACACCAGTTAGAACTAACTGAAGTTGACTGCCACATACATTAACTTTATAGTAAGGAAATTTTTCATGTTCTTAATGACTGGATTTTAAAACATACCTGAGGGTGCTTGGACAATGAAAATTCTTCTCCCCACCTAGAGAATACAAATTAAAACATGATTAAGATTTGTTCTCTCTTTATATATTTTAAAATAAGCCTTGTAAATGTGGTTAACATGCTAGAAAGCCAAAAGAGACAGGTGGGGTCAGGGAGCTGTTGTTTCACTTTGATGTGTCAGAAGATACAGCTGTTGAGGGACGTGTGCCAGTGGTCATTATTTGCTCTCAAGGTTGATAGTTAAGGCTGGGCGTGGTGGCTCACACCTATAATCCTGGCACTTTGGGAGGCCAAAGGGAGGATCGCTTGAGCCCAGGAGTTTGAGAACAGCCTGAGCAACATAGGGAGACCTCATCTGTACATAAAATTAAAAAATAAAAAAAAAAATTGGTTGGGTGTGGTGACACATGCCTGTGGTCCTAGCCACTCAAGAGGAGGAGGCAGGAAGATTGCTTGAGCCCAGAAGTCAAGGCTGCAGTGAGCTGTGATTGCACCACTGCACTCTAGGCTGGGTGTCAGGGCAACACTCTGCCTCAAAAGAAATTTTTAATTACAGGCTGGGCATGGTGGCTTACGCCTGTAATCCCAGCACTTTGGGAGACTGAGGTGGGTGGATCACCTGAGGTCAGGAGATCGAGACCAGCCTGACCAACATGGAGAAACCCTGTCTCTACTAAAAATACAAAATTAGCCAGGTGTGGTGGCGCATGTCTGTAATCCCAGCTACTTGGGAGGCTGAGGCAGGTAATCGCTTCAACCCAAGAGGCAGAGGTTGCAGTGAGCTGAGATCACGCCACTGTACTCCAGCCTAGGCGACAGAGCAAAACGAAGAAGGTCATACACGGTGGCTCATACCTGTAATCCCAGTACTTTAGGTGGCGAAGGCGGGAAGATCACCTGAGGTCAGGAGTTCAAGACCAGCCTGGCCAACATGGTGAAACTCCGTCTCTACTAAAAATACAAAAATTAGGCCGGGCGCGGTGGCTCAAGCCTGTAATCCCAGCACTTTGGGAGGCCGAGACGGGCGGATCACAAGGTCAGGAGATCGAGACCATCCTGGCTAATGCAGTGAAACCCCGTCTCTACTAAAAATACAAAAAAAAAAAAAAAACTAGCCGGGCGAGGTGGCGGGCGCCTGTAGTCCCAGCTACTGGGGAGGCTGAGGCAGGAGAATGGCGTAAACCTGGGAGGTGGAGCTTGCAGTGAGCTGAGATCCGGCCAGTGCACTCCAGCCTGGGCAACAGAGCTAGACTCTGTCTCAAAAAAAAAAAAAATACAAAAATTAGCCAGGCGTGGTAGTGGGCACCTGTAATCTGAACTACTCAGGAAGCTGAGGCAAGAGAATCGCTTGAACCCAGGAGGCAGAGATTGCAGTGAGCTGAGATCATGCCACTGCACTCCAGCCTGGGCGACAGAGCGAGACTCTGTCTCAAAAAAAAAAAAAAATTTAATTATAGTGGCCAGGCATGGTGGCTCCCACCTGTAATCCCAGCACTTTGAAAGGCAGAGGTAGGTGAATCCAGGAGTTCTAAACCAGCCTGGCCAACATGGTGAGACCTCGTCTCTGCTAAAAATACAAAAATTAGGCAGGCATGGTGGTATGTGCCTGTGGTCCCACCTACTCGGGAGGCTGAGGCACAAGAATGGTTTCAATCTGGGAGGCGGACATTGCAGTGAACCAAGATCATGCCATTGCACTCCCAGCCTGGGCAACAGAGTGAGACTATCTAAAAAACAACAAAAAAATTAATTTAAAAAACTTTAAAAAAGGTTGATAGTTGATCTCAAAATAAATGTGCCCCAATATAGTGTACCTATGGTGGAATCTCAATAAACATTGTTTAATAAATATTGTTTCAAAACAGAGTAGTAACATATTCAAAATTTTTACTATCCTCAGAGTTATGAAACTAAAGTAGGCTGGGTGCAGTGGCTCACACCTGTAATTTCGGCACTTTGGGAGACTGAGGTAGGAAGATAGCTTGAGCTCAGGAGTTAGAGACCAGCCTGGGAAATGTAGTGAGACCCTGTCTCTACAAAAAATGTTTAAAAAAAAAAAAAAATTAGCCAGGCATGGTGGCATATGTCTGTAGTCCTAGCTACATGGGAGGTTGAGGTAGGAGGGCTGCTTGAGCCCAAAAGGTCACGGTTGTAGTGAGCCATGATCATGCCACTGCACTCCAGGCTGAGAGACAAAGCAAAACCCTCTCTCAAAACAAAAACAACAAAAACGAAACAAAAAAGAAAAAAAAAAAAACTAATTAAATAATACCTCCCATTGCAGAAAGCAAGTCTGAGTACCAAAGGCAAAATACTAGACTCTGTAATACGCTCCAAACTTGGTTTGCACTTTACAACTTTTCTAAAAGTATCCATGATCTGTATATAGAAGGCCCTAAAAAAGTAATCTAGAACTTGGGATCAGTCTCTTCTCTGCCTTTGACACTAATGTGACTGAAGATCACAACGTGGTGTAGTAGAAAGAGCAAAGTTTTAAAATTCTGTTCAAACACATATTAGCTAGTACTTTTGGACAAGCTTGTTTCTTTTTTTTTTTTTTTTGAGCCGGAGTCTCGCTCTGTTGCCAGGCTGGAGTGCAGAGGCACGATCTTGGCTCACTGCAACCTCCACCTCCTGGGTTCAAGCGATTCTCCTGCCTCAGCCTCTTGAGTAGTTCAGGTCACAGGTGCCCACCACCACGCCTGGCTAATTTTTGTATTTTTAGTAGGGATGGGGTTCCACCATGTTGACTAGGATGGCCTCAATCTCTTGACCTCGTGATCCGTCCGCCTTGGCCTCCCAAAGTGCTAGTATTATAGGCGTGAGCCACCGCACCCAGCAAGTCTGTTTCTTTACTCATTAAACAACAACAACAACACAGAGGTGAAGATAATAAAAGATCTCACTTTACAAAAAAGAAGTGAATGAAATTCAATATAAAATGGGGCCACAGGAGTTAGAGACCAGCCTAGCAACACAGCAAGACCCCATCTCTATAAAAAATAAAAAATTAGCTGAGATTAGCCAGGCATGGTGGCAGGCACCTGTAATCCCAGCTACTCAGGAGGCTGAGGCAGGAGAATCGCTTGAACTCTGGAGGCAGAGGTTGCATCAAGCCAAGATTGCAGCATCGCACTCCAGCCTGGGCAACAGAGCAAGACTCTGTCTCAACAACAACAACAAATTAGCTGGGCACGGTAGTGCGCACCTGTAATTTCAGGTACTTGGGAGGCTAAGGAAGGAGATCACTTGAGCCCAGGAGTTCAAAGCTGCAGTGAGCCATGATTACACTACTGCACTCCAGCCTGGGGGCCAGGGCAAGACCCTGTCTCAAATAAATCAATAAATTAAATTGAGCCAGGTGTGGTGGTGTGCACCTGTTGTCCCAGCTACTCAGGAAGCCAAGACAGGAGGATCACTTGAGCCCAGGAGTTGGAGGACGCCTGGGCAACATAGTGAATGAGAACCCATTTCTAAAAAAATAAATGAGGCCGGGCGCAGTGGCTCAGGCCTGTAATCTCAGCACTTCGGGAGGGTCGAGGTGGACAGATCACCTGAGGTCAAGAGTTTGAGACCAGTCTGGCCAACATGGTGAAACACCGTCTATACTAAAAATACAAAAAATTAGCTGGGCATGGTGGCAGGCGCCTATAATCTCAGCTACTCGGGAAGCTGAGGCAGAAGAATCACTTGAACCCAGGAGGTGGAGGTTGCAGTGAGCTGAGATCACGCCACTGCACTCTAGCCTGGGCAACAGAGCGAGCCTCTGTCTCAAAAAAACACCAAATAAATAAAAAATAAATGAAAATAAAATTTAAAAGTTGTATGTAAAAGTAACCTAGGAGGGCCAGGAACAGTGGCTCATGCCTGTTATCTCAGCACTTTGGGAGGCTGAGGCCAGGGGACAGTCTGAGCCCAGGAGTTTGAGACCAGCCTGGGCAACATGGGGAGACCCCATCTCTTCAGAAAACAAAAGAGTCAGCCAGGCGTAGTGGTGCACTTGGTGGTCCCAGCTATTCAGGAGGCTGAGGTGGGAGGATCCCTTGAGCCCAGGAGGCTGAAGCTGCAGTGAGCCGTGACCGCACCACTGTATTCCAGCCTGGGTGACAGAACAAGACCTTATCTAAAAAAAAAAAATTTAAAAACCTAAAAAATATAATTAAGTGACTAAAGAAACCTGAGAGACAAGTCCAGTCAAAGTGACCTAATTAAGTGTTTGCAAACTCTGGCAGGAAAAGAAAAGTACGATTTGTTAGTAGAAAGAACTGATTTAAATAGGTCTAAAAGTGAGAATGTATGAGAAAAAAATGTGTCAGTGTTTCCCATCCACTAAGCTGGGCTTTATGCTGTGCCATTTAGCAATTATTTGTATTCTCTCCCTAAAAATCAACAAATTGGGAATCAGATTTAACAATTAAAATCAACTTTATTTTGATAAGTTTCTGGTCCTTCCAAGTCCTTAGGCATCCCACAAAACTCAATCTGCAAGTGGCCCTCTGTTTCCTTGCCCATTGAATTCAATGAAGAATATAACTTTAACTTGGTACTTAAAAGATTTTCAAAACTTACCCAATTGATCGTAATTTGAAATTTCTTTGATCAATACTAAGTACTTTCACTTCCTAGAGAGGAAAAAAAAATTTTAATTAAAAAAGCTTATAATAGACCATCTACTAAAAATCTTTTTGTTTTGTTTTGTTTTTTTGGACCATCTACTAAAAACCTGTACAACTTTTTTTTTTTTTTTTTTTTTCTGAGACGGAGTCTTACTCTGTCGCCCAGGCTGGAGTGCAGTGGCGTGATCTCGGCTCACTGCAACATCCGCCTCCCGGTTTCAAGCAATTCTCCTGTCTCAGCCCGCCAAGTAGCTGGGACTACAGGTGCTTGCCACCACGCCCGGCCAATCCATTTTTTTTGTATTTTTAGTAGAGATGGGGTTTCACCTTATTGGTCAGACTGGTCTTGAACTCCTGACCTCAGGTGATCCACCCACCTCAGCTTCCCAAAGTGCTGGGATTACAGGCGTGAGCCACCACGCCTGGCCTTTACAACCTTTTCTAGAAAACAATAGCAAACAACTTCTGTGAAGCAAAGAAAATTAAAATATTAGCTTAAATAGGACAACAAATGAGATATATATGTATATGGGTTTTTTAGTTTTTGTTTTTTTTGAGACAAGGTTTTGCTCTGTTGCCCAGGCTGGAATGCCCTGGCATGATCTTGGCTCACTGCAACCTTCACCTCCCAAGCT
Organism: Papio anubis; assembly: GCF_008728515.1. NCBI lineage: Eukaryota > Metazoa > Chordata > Mammalia > Primates > Cercopithecidae > Papio > Papio anubis. Next base: position 16,412 of record NW_022159127.1, on the reverse strand, counting down.
CAAGCAATCCTCCCACCTCAGCTTCTGGAGTAGATGGGACCACAGGCATGTGCCACCAGATTATTATTGTTTGTTTGTTTGTTTTCAGAGAGGGAGTTTCGCCATGTTGCCCAAGCTGAGTATTAAATATATTTCAAGGAAATAAGTTTTTTCTTACATATTCAAGGGAGGCATTCTAGAAGGATGTAAGATCCAAAAATATGAATCAAAAGAATTTCTCTGCAAGATATATGTTAGAGGACTACTCTGGACACACTGCCTATAGGGTAGCCCTGCTCTGCAGGGGGCAGTACCTCCACTGCTGCTGTACACTGCCACTTCAATAAAAGCTGTTGTTTAACGCTGGGGGAAAATAGATATATGGTGGAGGAGGACATAGGATTTCAATCACTCTGAGCCTAATAAAATACTGGTAGGCACTTGAACTCTGTAGGGTGAGTGAGTCAGTTGTTAGAGTGAGTATAAGCAGTGAAGCTGGTAAAGCAGAGAATGGAGGAATTACAAAAGCAGAGAGTGCCATCTCTGTTAAATAACAATGACATTGCAGATGTGTTCCCTTCTAAAGGATGACAGCAGCAAGCAATCTCCATTTGGCTTTTCCTTTTTTCATGTTAAGGAAAACTAAAAGCTGCAATTGTTTAACTTAGGCCAATGTGACAGGGCTACTACATTTCAAATGGAACAAAAGGAACAATGGATGGACATAAATATAGCTCAAACTTGGGACATATAAAAAGTGTGGATGAGGCTGCGTGCAATGCTCACACCTGTAGTCCCAGCACTTTGCAAAATTGAGACAGGAGGATTGCTGGAGGCTAGGAGTTCAAGACCAGCCTCCGTAACATAGCAACACCCTGTCTCTATCAAAAACAAAAACAGAAAAAAACGTGGATGAAAACTGTAGGTACCTTTTTATCACACAATCCTGATTAGTGACAAATACGTGAGATCTAAATACAAAATGTTCACACATAGGCAAATGCAAGTTAACCAGGAAGTACCCGTGGTCATTATGATTTCTGCAAATTAGTATCGTCTTACTTGTATGGATTTGTTTTGTTTCACATGTCCTATTTTAAATCATCTGTTCTATTTTAAAATATGAACTAAGAATCCATTTGCTCAATAAAAAAGAAAAACCTTTGCTTACCCGGGGTATGAAGAATTCATCAGCACTGAACTTATAAAGCCATTCATCCAAAAAGTGAAACAGAAGAGACTGTAAGTCATCTCCTACACAGGATCAAAACAGCCATAATAGTATGTTTAATAATTCTGGTCTCTAAAAACATACTTGAATTTAAAAGTGCAATAAATGTCTAGGTCAGTTGAAAGAGAAAGAAAAGACTCATCATTAATTTTCTGGTTCTTTTTGTGAAAATAATACTCATATTATGTAAAATACTGCACTATTGTATACAATACTGTATAACAATTTCTTTCTTGTGAATAAATCATTTACCTTGGGTTTCTACTTCTACTGTTTGGAGGGGCTCCACTGTCCCAGTATCTGTCATGTAACCAAACATGGCCATTGCACATTGCTCGAATGCTTCCTCCAGAGTATCTCCCCATGCGTGTAACCTAAAGAAGCATATTCATGCTCGGTGTAATATAATCCACCGTGAGAAAGAAAACTTGATAGCAAGCAAAGTCAGAATAAATTCAGTATGATAAATACAAATTTTACGGCCTCAATCAATTTAATGGCACTGCAACTGGGTGCTTTTATTTTTATTATTTATTTATGTTTTTTAGACTGAGTCTCACTCTGTCGCCCAAGCTGGAGTGCAGTGGCACGATCTCGGGTCACTGCAACCCCCGCCTCCTCGGTTCAAGCGATTCTCCTGCCTCAGCCTCACAAGTAGCTGGGATTACAGGCACACACCACCACGCCTGGCTAATTTTTGTATTTTTAGTAGAGACGGGGTTTTACCATGTTGGTCAGGCTGGTCTCGAACTCCTGACCTCATGATCCATCTGCCTCAGCCTCCCAAAGTGCTGGGATTATAGGCGTGAGCCACTGTGCCCAGCCTTATTTTTATTTTTTGAGATGGGGTCTCTCTGTCACCCAGGCTGGAGTGCAGTGGTGTGATCTTGGCTCACTGAGCCACTGAACCCTGCAAAACTGGGTGCTTTTAAACCATGATTTTCATATTGTGTAGGAACCAAAATGAGAGGGGAAAAATTAAAGATAGGGATACCAAGATTAAAACATTCAGTCTTCCTATTGACATGGTTTCAAAGGAATGAACTCCCACTATACTCACTGGACATCCGCTGTATGATCCAAATCTGAGGGAGAGAGGGAAAAACACTTATAAGACACTAAACTTCACTCTCAAATCACACACACAAAATAACTCTAGTCCGTTATTATTAGGAATATCATCTTTAAAGAGCAAGAAAACGTAGGCCAGTCCATCCACACCTTTTGCTATCTACTCAACAAAGCTAATTGCTTTGCTTTGTTGGAATCTTTTTTTTTTTTTTTGAGACAGAGAGCTGAGATTGAGCCACTGCACTCTAGCCTGAGCAACAGAGCAAGACTCCATCTCAAATTAAAAAAATAAATAAACTAAAATTCCAGGTTTCTGTCTCACCTTTTCTTTTACAGTGAACCTAATCCTAGGTAAAATCAATTTAGAAAATAAACTCCACAATATACGAGCTTTTTCCGGATATTCCCACAGGAAAACCAGAAAGTAACAAACGGTACCATAGTACACTCCCATTGGATCTCTCCTCTCAACATTTTTAGAGTCTATTCTTAAGCCATATCTTTTTTTTTTTTTTTAGATGGAGTTTCACTCTGTCATCCAGGCTGGAGTGCAGTGGCACGATCTTGGCTCACTGCAGCCTCTGCCTTCAGGGTTCAAACGATTCTCCTGCCTCAGCCTCCTGAGTAGCTGGTATTACAGGCATATGCCACCACACCTGGTTAATTTTTGTATTTTTAGTAGAGGTGAGGTTTCACCATGTTGACCAGGCTGCCCTTGAACTCTTGACTTCAGGTGATCCACCCACCTCAGCCTCCCAAAGTGCTGGGATCACAGGCGTGAGCCACTGCGCCTAGCCCACATCATGGCTTTCATCAATTCTTCCCACTTAGGATCATAGAATATTACGGCTAGAAGGAATTCTTGGAGATCATTAATATGATTCCTTCACTTGGAACTGCCTTTGCAAAATTATAACTGAGGAAATTATGACAGTGAAAGAAATCAGACCTAACTGACTCCATCTTGCTTCTAACCTTTAAGCTGTCCTTGTTCATTTCTGGTGGGCCGAACTAACTTTGGGAAGAAATTCAGTTCATGGTTAGACTCTGAAACAATAACAGCCCTTTCCCAAAAAGACCCTCTTCTTGCCTGGGGACCAACCAGAATGCCTTTCAAGGACTAACAAATTAGCTACAAGATTAGAAATTGGAGTTTAAGGGTCATGAAGCCTCTAGTTCCAAGAGTCTGAACCTCCCCAAATTGCTCCTGTGGATGACATCACTATTGTAAAACCTAAGATCAATACTTGAGATATTTTGCAGACCCTGCCCTCCATGGATCAGCTGACACCACCCAAACTGGAAAGCTGGCTCAACCAGTTTTGCCGTCCCACATAGGAAGACAGCAAGAAAAACTCACTTCAATCCCCTGTGATTCCATCTCCAACCTGACCAATCAGTAGCATCCACTTCCCAAGCCCCTACCCGTCAAATTGTCTTTAAAAACTGATCCCCGAAAGCTCGGGAAGACTGATTTGAGTAATAAAACTCTGGTCTCATGCACAACCAGCTCTGCATAAATTACTCTTTCTCCATTGCAATTCTCCCATCTTGATGAATCGGCTCTGTCTTGGCAGCGGGCAAAGTGAACCCATTGGGCGGTTACACTTAAAAGAAAAAACCTGAGGCCAGGCGCAGTGGCTCATGCCTGTAATCCCAGCACTTCGGGAGGCCGAGGCGAGTGGATCACAAGGTCAGGAGATAGAGACCATCCTGGCCAACATGATGAAACCTCATCTCTACTAAAACACAAAAAATTAGCTGGGCTTGGTGGCGCGCACCTGTAAACCCATGTACTCAGGAGGCTGAGGCAGGAGAATCGCTTGAACCCGGGAGGTAGAGGTTGCAGTGAGCCAAGATCGTGCCACTGCATTCCAGCCTGGGCAACAAGAACAAAACTCAAAAAACGAAAAAAAAAAAAAGTGGGGAAGGAGAGGGTCGGGTCCCTAGGATGAACCTAACCCTCCGTGCTTCATTAAAATGCCTGCCTGAGAAAGAGCATCATGGCCAGGAGAATATGTTTGTTCTAGCAAACACCTTATGTAGGCCCCTAAATTTCCTTTCTTAGAGCAGGTACTAAGAAGGGCTTACAAATCTGAATATGTATCTCTTAACTACTTATAAATGTCTTCCTCAAAAACCCAAGGGCCATTCCTTTGAAATGTAATCAATGGGAAGGATGGGGCCTTTGTCTCCCAGCCTCTGTGGGAGGAAAGAATCCTAATATCCATAACTGTCAGCTATCAGACACAGCTAGACTAATCACATTTACATTGATTAACTCTTTGTACTTTTTCACTGCTCTGACTCTATTAAGCTCCCCTCTCTCCTCTCCCTTTAAAATGCGGGGTCATCCCCACACAAATCAGAATGGAGCTCAGCTCTTTTCCCTCAGTAGTTATTAAATAAAACCTGTTTTCACTGCTCTGAGTAATGTCCAGTTGTATTTACCTTCGACATGAGTGAAGAAGCCAGACATAAAAGAATCTGGCTGGGCGCAGTGGCTCACGCCTGTAATCCCAGCACTTGGGGAGGCCGAGGCGGGTGCATCACGAGGTCAGGGGTTCAAGACCAGCCTAGTCAACATGGTGAAACCTCATCTTTACTAATAATACAAAAAAAATAAAAATAAAAATAGCTGGGCGTGGTGGCGCACACCTGTAGTCCCAACTACTCAGGAAGCTGAGGAAGGAGAACTGCTTGAACCCGGGAGGCGGAGGTTGCAGTGAGCCGAGATTGCGCCACCGCACTCCAGCATGGGTGACAGAGCAAGACTCCGCCTCAAAAAAAAAAAAAAAAAAGAATCTAAACTATGTGGTTCTATCTATATGAAAACTAAAATGGGCAAAATTAAGCTATGGTGATAGAAAACACAAGTGTTTTTCTCAAGAAAAGGGAGTGGAGGATTGACTGGAAAACAGCAAAAGGGAACTTTCTCTGGTGACGGACACGTTCTATAGATTGGATGGAGTGTCGGTTACGTGTGTGTGTGTGTGTGTGTATATATACATACATATATATATATATATATATATATATATATATATATATATATATTTTTTTTTTTTTTTTTGAGACAGAGTCTCGCTCTGTAGCCCAGGCTGGAGTGCAATGGAGTGATCTTGGCTCACTGCAACCTCTGCCTCCCAGGTTCAAGTGATTCTCCCACCTCAACCTCCTGAGTATCTGGGATTACAGGAATCCACCACTATGCCTGGCTAATTTTTTGTATTTTTTAAGTATAAACGGGATTTTGCCATGTTGGCCAGGCAGGTAAAACTCCTAATCTCAAGTGAACCACCCACCTCGGCTTCCCAAAGTGCAGGGATTACAGGCCTGAGCCACCTCACCCAGACTAAATTATATTTCAATTAAAAAAAAATCAATTTAAAAGACAGTGATACAATGCTATAAGGCAGTGGTTCTCAAATTCTGGAGTCTCCAGAATTCTATTTTTTTTTTTTTTTTTGAGACAGATTCTCGCTGCAACTTCCACCTCCCAGGTTCAAGTGATTCTCCTGCCTTAGCCTCCCAAGTAGCTGGGACTACAGGCGTGCACCACCACACCCAGCTAATTTTTGTATTTTCAGTAGAGATGGGGTTTCACCATGTTGGCCAGGCTGGTCTCGATCTCTTGACCTTGTGATCCGCCCACCTCAGCCTCCCAAATGCTGGGATTACAGGCGTGAGCCACCACACCCAGCCCAGAATTCTTTATTCTCTTAAAAATTATTGAAGACCCCAAAGAGCTTTTGTTAATATGTGTTATATCGGTCATTAACCACACTGCAAATTCGAAGTGAAAATATTTTAAAATATGTATTAATTCATTTAAAAATAACAATAGGCTGGGTGTGATGGCTCCCGACTGTAATCTCAGCACTTTGGGAGGCCGAGGTGGGTGGTTCACCTGAAATTAGGAGTTAGAGAACAGCCTGGCCAACACGGTGAAACCCTATCTCTACTAAAAATACAAAAAATTAGCTGGGGATGGTGGCACAATGCTGTAATCCCTCCCAGCTACTTGGGAGGCTGAAGCATGAGAATCGCTTGAATCCAGGTGGCAAAGGTTGCAGTGAGTTGAGATCGCACTACTGCTCTCCAGCCTGGGTGACAGAGTGAGACTCCATCTAAATAACAATAATAATGATAATAATCCCATTTTATTGAACATAATTTGAGTATTTTTATTTTTTTGATTTTATTTATTTATCTTAAAGATGGAGTTTCCTGGCCAGGCGCATTGGCTTATGCCTGTAATCCCAGTACTTTGGGAGGCTGAGGTGGATGGATCACTTGAGGTCAGGAATTCGAGACCATCCTGGCCAACATGGTGAAACTCCGTCTCTACTACAAATACAAAAATTAGCCCGGCGTGGTAGTGTGTGCCTGTAGTCCCAGCTACTTGGAAGGCTGAGGCAGAAAAGTTGCTTGAACCTGGGAGGTAGAGATTGCAGTAAGCCAAGATCATGCCACTGCACTCCAGTCTGGGCAACAGAGAAAGACTCCATCTCAAAAAAAAAAAAAAAAAAAAAGATGGAGTTTCCCTATGTTGCCCAGGCTGGAGTGCACTGGCTAGTCATAGGCACAACCATAGTACAATATATCGTAGTACTCCTGGGCTCAAGTGCTTACCACCATCCTGGCCTTGCATATTTTTATGAAAAGTAACTACATGGTTAAAAAAATTTAGCTGGTCATGGTGGCTCATGCCTGTAACCCCAGCAACTGAAGAAGCTAAGGCAGGAGGACAGATGGAGGTCAGGCATTCAAGACTAGCCTGGACAACATAGTGTGACTCCATCTCTTAAAAAGTTTTTTGTTTTTTTTTGTTTTGTTTTGTTTTGTTTTGAGACGGAGTCTTTGCTCTGTAGCCCGGGCTGGAGTGCAGTGGCCGCATCTCAGCTCACTGCAAGCTCCGCCTCCCGGGTTTGTGCCATTCTCCTGCCTCAGCCTCCCGAGTAGCTGGGACTACAGGCGCCCGCCACCTCGCCCGGCTAGTTTTTTGTATTTTTAGTAGAGACGGGGTTTCACCGTGTTAGCCAGGATGGTCTCGATCTCCTGACCTCGTGATCCGCCCGTCTCGGCCTCCCAAAGTGCTGGATTACAGGCTTGAGCCACCGCGCCCGGCCTCTTAAAAAGTTTTTAAAAAACCAGGTGTCGTAGTGCATGCCTGTAGTCCCAGCTACTTGGAAGGCTGAGATGGGGAGGGATGCCTGACCCGAGGAGCTTGGGCTGCAGTGAGCTAAGAGTACAGTGAGCTGCACTCCAGTGTGGGCAACAGAGTAAGGTCCCATCTCTAAAAAAAAAATAAAAGTTATTAATAAAAAAATTAGCGAAGACTGACACTGTTTTGCATTTTTTCAAATATTTTAAATGTCTTGCAATATATTCATTTAGTCGGAGTGCATAAATAAAATCCAACCTCACAAATATGCAGAAGGAAAATAGAGGAGCATTGTAATATCTTCTTCAAATAATTGTGGATAGGCTGGTCCAAGTGCAGTGATGTTTACAATTAATTCATTATAACCAGTTATAGATTTCTTTGTTCCTTCTCCAATCCCACTGCTTTACTTAACTAGCCTTTAAAAAAAATTATGGATAGTCTCTTTTTATATTATACCAAAACTCAAAACATGGTAGTTTTTTTTTTTTTTTTTTTTTTTGAGACGGAGTCTTGTTCTGTCGCCCAGGCTGGAGTGCAGTGGCGCAATCTTGGCTCACTGCAACCTCCACCTCCCTGGTTCAAGCAATTCCCCTGCCTCAGCCTCCTGAGTAGCTGGGATTACAGGCGCGTGCCACCACGCCTGGCTAATTTTTTTTTTGTATTTTTAGTAGAGACGGGGTTTCACCACATTGGCCAGACTGGTCTCAAACTCCTGACCTCAGGCAATCCACCCCTCTTGGCCTCCCAAATTGCTGGGATTACAGACATGAGCCACAGCGCCCAGCCAAAACATGGTAGTTTTTTCAACATTAGTTGAAATGTGGAATCCATAACCATAACAATGAACTTACCATACTGTGAAATTAAAATCCATTGATCTATTATGCACTTAGAATGAATCTTTTTGTTTTCTTTTTTGAGATAGAGTCTCACTGTCATCCAGGTTGAAGTGCAGTGGTACAATCACAGCTCACTGCAGCCTTGACCTCCCAGGCCCAAGTGATACTTCCGCCTCAAGTCTCCCAAGTAGCAAGGACTACAGACACGCACCACCACACCTGATTAATGTTTTGTAAGAGACAGGGTTCTGCCACGTTGCCCAGGCTGGTCTCGAACTTATGGGCTCAAGCCATCTGTCCCCCTTTGTTGAGGGAAGTCAGGGACCCTGAATAGAGGGACCAACTGAAGCCGCGGCAGAAGAACATAAATTGTGAAGATTTCATGGACATTTATTAGTTCCCCAAATTAATACTTTTATTATTTCTTACACCTGTCTTTACTGTAATCTCTGAACATAAATTGTGAAGATTTCATGAACACTTATCACTTCCCCAATGAATACCCTTGTGATTTCCTATGCCTGTCTTTACTCTCTTAATCCTGTCATCTTCTTTGTAAACTGAGGAGGATGAATGTCGCCTCAGGACCCTGTGATTGTATTAACTGGACAAATTGGTTGTAGAGCATGTGTGTTTCAACAATATGAAATCTGGACATCTTTAAAAAAGAACAGGGTAACAATGATGTTCAGGGAACAAGAGAGGTAACTTTGAACTGGCCGCTGGTGAGTCGGAAGGAACACAGCTATATTCCTCCTCTTTCATAAGCAAATAGGAGAAATATCCCTGAATTATTTTTCTCAGCAAGGAACATCCCTGAGAAAGAGAATGCACCCTGAAGGTAGGCCTACAGACGGCCCCTTTTTAAGGCGTCCCGTTTTTTATGGTCAAAGCCAAAGGGATGAAATAAGCCCCGGTCTCCGATAGTGCTCCCAGGGTTATTAGGATGAGAAAATTCTCACCTAATAAATTGTGGTCAGACAGGTTATCTGCTCTCAAACTCTGTTTCCTGATAAGACGTTATCAATGACAATGCGTGCCCAAAACTTCATTAGCAATTTTAATTTCACCTCATCGGTGGTCCTGTGATGCTGTGATCTCGCCCTGATCTCTGTGACCCACACCCTATTCATGCACTCCCTCCCCTTTTGAAAATCCTAATAAAAGCTGGCTGGTTTTCCTGCTCGGGGAACATCACGGATCCTGCCGACACGTGATGTCTCTCCCGGACACCCAGCTTTAAGTTTCTCTCTCTTGCGCTCTTTCCCTTTATTTCTCAACCCAGCCGAGACACTTAGGAAATAGAAAAGAACCCACGTTAAACATCGGGAGCGGGTTCTCCCGATACCCCTTGGCTTCCCAAAGTGCTGGGATTTAGCTCACCAGGCCTGAAAATTCTAATTGGACTTGAAACCTTGAATTTTATCATTACCAACAAATATTGTCAGCTATTTTCCTTAGCGTGACAGATCACTGTTCACTTTCAAGAAAATATCTGCCAGCCGGGCGCGGTGGCCCACGCCTATAATCCCAGCACTTTGGGACGCCAAGGTGGGCGGATCACCTGAGGTCAGGAGTTCAAGACCAGCCTGGCCAACATGGTGAAACCCTGTCTCTACAAAAATACAAAAAAAAAAAAAAAAAAAAATTAGCTGGGCGTGGAGGTGGGGCCTATAATCCCAGCTAATCAGGAGGCCAAGGCAGGAAAATCCCTTGAACCTAGAAGGCCAAGGTTGCAGTAAGCCGAGATCCTGCCACTGCCCTCCAGCCTGGGCGATAGAGCAAGCCAAATACTCAAGTCTGAATAACAATAGCATGTCTTTCATTCTTTCAAGGAAAGCATTCCACGAAAAATGGAGCTAGTTCAGCTCACAACTCAATTACACAAGTTGTTTTTGAGACAGATTTTGCTCTTGTTGCCCAGGCTGGAGTGCAATGGAGTGATCTCAGCTCACCAAAACCTCTGCCTCCTGGGTTCAAGCAATTCTCCTGCCTCAGCCTACTGAATAGCTGGGATTACAGGGATGCGCCTCCATGCCGGGCTAATTTTGTATTTTTAGTAGAGATGGGGTTTCTCCATATTGGTCAGGCTGGCCTCGAACTCCCAACCTCAGGTGACCCGCCCGCCTCAGCCTCCCAAAGTGTTGGGATTACAGGTGTTAGCCACTGAGCCCGGCCAGTTACAGAAGTTCTTTTCCACGAGTAATCAACACTTAGCATGCCACAAAAATACTTTATACATACTTCCAATTTTGTTACACAGAATATTATGAGGACTAAACTCTGATTTTTTTTATCTTGCCCAAATTCCTATCTAAGGGGTTTGGGGAGTCATGCCCTACAAATCATAAATTCTCATCAGAAGGGTTTTATTTAACTCTATATATGGTGACTTACTTTCTAACCTGACTCAGGCATAACATTACAAGATACAAGACAAGGAAAGAAGGAAGAAAATCAAAATATTTTACCCCAAAACATGTTTCTTTGCCATATTTTGAAATGGCCAGGGCTGGGCTTGATGGTTTACACCTGTAATCCCAGCACTTTGGGAGGCCAAGGCGGGCAGAACACCTGAGATCAGGAGTTCAAGACCAGCCTGGCCAACATGGTGAAACTCCGTCTTTAATAAAAATGCAAAAATTAGCTGGGCATAGTGGCGGGCACCTGTAATCCCAGCTACTCGGGAGGCTGAGGTAGGAGAATTGCTTGAACCCAGGATACAGAGGTTGCAGTGAGCCGAGATGGTGTCACTGCACTCCAGCCTGGGCGACAGGGTGAGACTCTGTCTCAAAAAAAAAAAAAAAAAAGAAAGAAAGAAAGAAATGGCCCGGCAAAGTTATTCTTTGTGGGGGAGAATTTGCATCCTTAAAGAATCTCTATTAACATAGCTAGATCTTTTTCTTGCAGACCCTCCCAATCTTAAAGATATTAACTAACATCTGAATATCTGAATAGGAAACATTTGTCATCTATTGTCTCTAAGGGCAGCCACTATAAGACTTCAAAAGAACTTTGTTCTCCACAATCTTTTATCTTAACCAGAACATTACCTTTCTATCAATTCTAGGTCTTTTTTTTTTTTTTTTTTGAGACGGAGTCTTACTCTGTCATCAGGCTGGAGAGCAATGGCACGATCTCGGCTTCACTGCAACTTCCGCCTCCTGGGTTCAAGCGATTCCCCTGCCTCAGCCTCCTGAGTTGCTGGGATTACAGACGCATGCCACCATGCCTGGCTAATTTTTTTGTATTTTAGCAGAGACAGAGTTTCACCATGTTGGCCAGGATGGTCTCAATCTCCCGACCTCATGATCCGCCAGCCTCAGCCTCCCAAAGTGCTGGTATTATTACAGGCATGAGCCACAATCCCAGGTCTTTAGACAAATTCAACCCATTATCAACCCGAAAATGTTTAAATTTACTTATAGCATGGAGGCTCCCCCAACCGTCCACCCCCCTCACCCCTTGGCTTTGAGTTGTCCCACGTTTCTGGACCAAAGCAATGTATTTCTTAAACATATCTGATTAATGTCTCATGCCTCTCTGAAATGTATAAAACCAAGCTGGGCCCTGACTACCTTGGGCACACTGAGCACATGTTCTCAGGACCTCCAGAGGGCTGTGTCAGGGGCCATGGTCACTTATATTTGGCTCAGAATAAATCTCTTCAAATATTTTAGATTTCCACTATTTTGTCAACAATTAAAAAGGCACCTATTCAGAATATTAAAAGTTAAGATTTCATAACATCAATAGTTCTTACTGATTCATTAAAGATGTTCTTTATTTTTTTTTTTTTTTTTTGAGACGGAGTCTTGCTCTGTCGCCCAGGCTGGAGTGCAGTGGCGCGATTTCGGCTCACTGCAACCTCTGCCTCCCGGGTTCACGCCATTCTCCTGCCTCAGCCTCCTGAGTAGCTGGGACTATAGGCACCCGCCACCGCGCCCGGCTAATTTTTTGTATTTTTAGTAGAGACAGGGTTTCACTGTGTTAGCCAGGATGGTCTTGATCTTCTGACCTCATGATCCGCCCACCTCGGCCTCCCAAAGTGCTGGGATTACAGGCATGAGCTACCACGCCCGGCCTAAACAATTTTTTTAAAAGAATATCTTTGGCCGGGCTTGGTGGCTTATGCCTGTAATCCCAGCACTATGGGAGGCCAAGGCGGGCGGATCACGAGATCTGGAGATCAAGATCATCCTGGCCAAAATGATGAAAACCCGGCTCTACTAAAAATGCAAAAAATTAGCTGGGCGTGGTGCAGGTGCCTGTAATCCCAGCTACTCTGTAGGCTGAGGCAGGAGAATGGCCTGAAGCCAGGAGGCAGAGCTTGCAGTGAGCCAAGATGGTGCTATTGCACTCCAGCCTGGGCAACACTGTGAGAATCTGTTTCAACAACGACAAAAAAAAAATGTTTACAGATGTGAGCCACTGCACTTGGCCTTTAGTTTGTTGTTGTTTTTTTTTTTTTTAAGAGACGGGTTCTCACTGTCTACCAAGGTGGAGTACAGTGGCACAATCATGGCTCACTGCAGCCTTGACCTCCTGGGCTCAAGAAATCCCTCCTGCCTCAGGTAGCTGGGACTGAGGGCATGCACCACCATGCCCGGCTTTTTTTTTTTCTTTTTTTTTTGAGACTGAGTCTCACTCTGTTGCCCAGGCTGGAGTGCAGTGGTGTGATCTCAGCTCACCAAAACCCCCGCCTCCCAGGTTCAAGCAATTCTCCTGCCTCAGCCTCCCAAGTAGCTGGAACTACAGGCACACGCCACCACACCTGACTCATTTTTGTATTTTCAGTAGAGACAGGGTTTCACTATGTTGGCCGGGCTGGTCTCGAACTCCTGACCTCATGATCCGCCTGCCTCAGCCTCCCAAAGTGTTGGAATTACAGGCATGAGCCAACATGCCCGGCCCCGGCTAATTTTTTTTTACTTTCTTTTTTCTTTTTCTATTAAAAAGATGGGGGTCTCACTAGGTTGCACGCGTTGCTCAAACTCCTAGCTTCAAGTGATCCTTCCACCTTCACCTCCCAAAGTGTTGGGATTATAGGTGTGAGCCACTGCTCCCAGCCTAAGAATGTTCTTTTCTTTTTCCTTTTTTTTTTTTTTATTTGGAGTCAGGGACTCTGTCGCCCAGGTCGGGAGTATAGTGGCATGATAACAACCCACTGCAACCTTGAACTTCTGAGCTCAAGCAATCCTTCTGGCTCAGCTTCCCCAGTAGGTGGGACTATAGGACTACACACACACACGCCACCACACCCAGCGTTTTTTTGTTTTTGTTTTTGTTTTTTTTTTTTGTAGAGATGTGTTTCACTGTGTTCCCCAGACTAATCTGGAACTCCCAGGCTCAAGAAATCCTCTGGCTTAGGCCTCCCAAAGTGTTAGGATTATAGGCATGAGCCACCTCACCCAGGTGTTTAATTTACTACCATGTACTTAAAAAAAAAAAAAAGAGGCAACTGGACATGGTGGCTCATGCCTATAATCCCAGCACTTGGGGAGGCTGAGGCGGGCAGACCACAAGGTCAAGAGATTGAGACCATCCTAGCCAACATGGTGAAACCCCGTCTCTACTAAAAATATAAAAATTAGCTGGGCATGGTGGCACATGCCTGTAGTCCCGGGTACACAGGAGGCTGAGGCAGGAGAATTGCTTGCACCCAGAAGCAGGAGGTTGCAATGAGCCGAGAGGGCGCCACTGCACTCTAGCCTATCAACAGAGTGAGACCTCATCTCAAAAAAAAAAAAAAAAAAAAAAAAAGTCATTTTCACTGAAGAATGTCATTACGGCTAGGTGCAGTGGCTCACACCTGTAATCCCAGCACTTTGGGAGGCCAAGGCGGGAGGATTGCTTAAGGCCAGGATTTCAAGACCAGCCTAGGCAACATGGCAAGACCCCATCTCTACAAAAAATAACATAATTAGCTAGGTGTGGTGGCCAGGCATATAGATAGTAGTCCCAGCTACTCAGGAGGCTGAGGTGGGAGAACAGCTAGGAGTTCAAGTTTGCAGCAAGCCATGACAGCGCCACTATACTCCAGCCTGGTAGACAGAGGCTTTCTAGCATGCAGTTTGGTGCTGCTGTCTCTATTTGTGCTAAGGGGCCAAGAGATTTTGTTTTTGCTTTTTTTTCACAGATAGGTTCCTGCTATGTAGCTCAGGATGGAGTGCAGTGGGGGTAATTATAGCTGCAAAAGATAGAGCCCAGCCTTGCTCTGTAGCCCAGGATAGAGTGCAGTGGTGCAATTATAGCTCCAAAAGACCGAGCCCAGTCTCAAACTCCTGGATTCAAGTTATCCTCCCACCTCAGCCTCTGGAGTAGCTGGGATTACAGGCTGGGGCCAGTTTTACCAGCCATTGATTTCGTACCACCAGTACAAATATCAACACAGTGAAAACAGTAACATGTCAGTATTATTATGAAAATAGTTTTGACATCACAGCCCCTCTGGAAGGGTACAGGGAAACCCAGGAATACAAAGATTACATTTTGAGAACTGCTATTATACTACTTATACAAGTATACTCAGTTTCTGAATATTAACTTATGACACGGGCACTCTTCTATAAGTACATCATACTTCAGTAAAAGATATATTTTGGCTGGGTGCAATGGCTCATGTCTGTACTCCTAGCACTTTGGGAGGCCAAGTCGGGCAGATCACCTGAGGTCAGAAATTTGAGACCAGGCTGGCCAACATGCTGAAACTCCATCTCTACTAAAAATGAAAAAGTAGCTGGGTATGGTGGTGCACACCTGTAATCCCGGCTATTCGAGAGGCTGAAGTGGGAGGATCATTTGAGTCCAGGAGGCAGAGATTGTAGTGAGTCAAAATCGCGCCACTGCACCACTCCAGCTTGGGTGACAGAATGAGACTGTCTCAGGAAAAAAAAAAAAAAAGGTTTTTTTTCCTTGGTATCTAATTCCAGGTGACTCAATTAAAGTTTTTTAGATTTTTTTTTTGTTTTTTATTTTTTGAGACGGAGTCTCGCTCTGTCACCCAGGCTGGAGTACAGTGGTGCGATCTCGGCTCACTGCAAGTTCCACCTCCCGGGTTCACACCATTCTCCTGCCTCAGTCTCCCGAGTAGCTGGGACTACAGGCGCCCACCACCACAACCGGCTAATTTTTTGTATTTTTAGTAGAGACAGGGTTTCACCGTGTTAGCCAAGATGGTCTTAATCTCCTGACCTCATGATCCACCTGCCTCGGCCTCCCAAAGGGCTGGGATTACAGGCGTGAGCCACTGAGCCCAGCCTTCATTTTACTTTCTGAGACAGAGTCTCACTCTGTTGCCCCCGCTGGACTGCAATGGTGCCATCTCGGGTCAAAGCAAACTCCAATTCCTGGGTTAAAGCAATTCTCTTCTCAGCCTCCCTAGTAGCTGGGATTGCAGGCATGCACCACCACAACCATACCTATCTAATTTTTATTTTATTTTATTTATTTATTTATTGAGACAGCATCTCAATCTGTCACCAGGCTGCAGTGCAATGGCGTGATCTTGGCTCACTGCAACCTCTGACTCCCGGATTCAAACTGGGATTACAGGTACATGCCACCAAGCCCAGTTAATTTTTTTTTTTTTTTTTTTTTTTTTTTTTTTGAGGCGGAGTCTCCCTCTGTCGCCCAGGCTGGAGTGCAGTGGCTGGATCTCAGCTCACTGCAAGCTCCGCCTCCCAGGTTTACGCCATTCTCCTGCCTCAGCCTCCCGAGTAGCTGGGACTACAGGCACCCGCCACCTCGCCCGGCTAGATTTTTGTATTTTTTAGTAGAGACGGGGTTTCACCGTGTTAGCCAGGATGGTCTTGATCTCCTGACCTCGTGATCCGCCCGCCTCGGCCTCCCAGAGTGCTGGGATTACAGGCGTCAGCCACTGCACCTGGCCATATTTTGTGTTTTTTTACAACAGAGTCTTGCTGTATCGCCCAGACTGGAGTGCGGTGGCACAATCTGAGCTCACTGCAAGCTCCACCTCCCGGGTTCACACCATTCTGCCTCAGCCTCCTGTGTAGCTGGAACTACAGGCACCCGCCACCACGCCTGGCTAATTTTTTGTATTTTTTAGTAGAGACGGGGTTTCACCGTGTTAGCCAGGATGGTCTTGATCTCCTGACCT